>NC_133500.1:8615395-8687165 GCF_025370935.1 Choristoneura fumiferana
TGGCAGCAACGCTGCGTTTTCTGTGGAGCCCAAGAAGTCTTTCTGTCTGTGGAAGTCTTTCCTTGCCAAAATACGGGTGCCAGATCATTCCATGAGTGCATGTGGCATCGACGAGGGCACCCTCGAATACATATACACTCCCCTAGATGACCTCCTCCCTTCCCAATTTGCTCGCTCTGTAAACATAAATTGCCTTATTACTGTATTATTCAAAAAAGCCGTGGAAAAAAAGCCGTGGTGGCCTAGTGGTTTGACCTATCGCCTCTCAAGCAGAGGGTCGTGGGTTCAAACCCCGGCTCGCACCTCTGAGTTTTTCGAAATTCATGTGCGGAATTACATTTGAAATTTACCACGAGCTTTGCGGTGAAGGAAAACATCGTGAGGAAACCTGCACAAACCTGCGAAGAATTCAATGGTGTGTGTTGAAGTTCCCAATCCGCCACTGGGCCCGCGTGGGAACTATGGCCCAAGCCCTCTTGTTCTGAGAGGAGTCCTGTGCCCAGCAGTGGGACGTATATAGGCTGGGATGATGACTGTATTATGCAAGTTTATAATAATTGTCAATTTTTTTTCGCGGGTAGTTTAACAAAATTTATGTTTGTGTTGTCCACTGTGGGTTCTCATCGAGTACCGAATACTGTACTCGTAGCTACTGAAGAACAGCCAACCGATAATGTGATAAGTGATAAGAACCGCGCGATAATGGATTTTTTCCGTGAAAAAAAACGAATTACTTTTTTTAAACTAATAATAACACTACAATGCTTTCATTCTAGCATGGTGCGGGTGACACTTGATGCACCGTTTTGTTATACTCAAAAAAGTTGCTGCGGTTTAAATATATGGAAGTATATTTCAGTTGTAGCCTGAATATGACTGGCGTAAAATATTTGAACATAAAGAACTATTGATATGTAAAATACATTTAAACTATCAGATTTTTATAATTAATTAATTAAATTCAACGCACAATTAAGTGAAGAAACGTAATATGCATGTAACGTAACGTTTAGTGATGGGACCTAATTTATCTTGAGTTATATCGTTACTTAATTGGTATGTAAAGAATATTCTTTCAATCTTCATTTAGCCTTACCTAAGTGGCAAATAATATTCCAACCTAGAATTTCACTAATATTCTCATCAAAATTAGCGTAATAATCTGATTAATGCTGACATTCATTATGATTAAGATTTTAAATTATTATCTTTCTCGACTCAAGTTTCGACACTGACTTTTTTTATTAAATGGCATCTGTCCGTTTGGACAATTCTGCCAGCTTTGACTAAAGAGTCACAAAAGTCAACATTACAGTACTTTCACTGTAGCAACCATGTGTCACCCGCACCATGCTACAGTGAAAGTACTGTAATGTTCAGATAACTGATGAATTCTAGTAACTTAAGTACCTATAAAGTTCATGAATGGTGAGCTATAAGGCATGTTATCCTTGTTGTCCATTACTGTGCTTAATATACCAATACTTGATTAGTGCCGTCGCCCTAAATGCAGTTTTAAACCTTTATGCGGTAAACCCTCAGTGTGACCAGACTCGCAATTCACACACAATCTAGCTATAGGTATACTCACTTTAGAACTTGTACGCAATGAAATTTAATGAAATTTATTTTATTTGCAAAACATCATGTTCATGTCATATTGTTGAGATGTTAAAATAAGGTTGATATTTATTTATATATTCTCAAGATTACAAATTTTAATATCTTATAAGAGTAGGCATGCAAAAATATTGAAACGTATCGAACCGTAAAAGTACAACAAATTTTATTTAAACTCTCATACCTACTAAATTTGGAACACACGGTTTCTCCCTGTTTTCCTGGAAATTTAAATGTAAGATTATTAAGCCGTTTGTTAGTAAAACAATAACACGAAAACCCTGGGAAGATGGGAATGTGGGCGTCGGTGTAAACGGAACACTGAAATAACTTGTTTTAGTAAGCTTTGCGGACGCATATATTATTGCTGTACCTAAGCCAAGCGTAGGCAGCGCAAGAAGAGGGGGGAGGGGAGAAGGTAGCGAGGAGAGATATACCATAATAGTATTTTTATCTAAAAAAATATATAAGAGGGATCAGAAAAGCGGAGTGGCGTGTGGCGTACGCGCCGTAAAAAGACGCTACGAGCTTTTCTTACTTAGTTATACAACCTTTTACACAATACGTTTTCTACGAATTACGTAGGTATCTGGGCATTGAATAAAATACAAAATTAGAGGAGACAGTAAACTTTAAACTTTATCATAAATTTTACTAAAAACTATTGCAAACGCAAACAGAAGGCAGACAATAAACGAGTGGGAAATACAAGAATGAAAAAAATTGACCATTATATTATATATTATGTATTTGTCAAAAAATATACGTAACCCTCGGTTGGCCGGTTTTTGCAGAAGATGGGCTCACAACACTGCGTACTTTACACTGAGTTGGCCAGATATGGCAATATATCCGTTTCTAGTTTCTACATATAAAACATATATGACATTGATTGGTAGAAATGAAGCTTCACAACTTCTCGTCTGTGTTCAGTGTTTAGTTCGAATGGCCAAAGTTTCGCGTCGGCCGTAGAACTAGTTATTTACGACACAATCTGAAGTAAATTGGGTAAAAACTACGAGAAATGTAGCTTTTACTTTTGAAAATAAAGTAAAGGAAAGGAAGAAAAAATGTCTATCACCACTTTTAAACATGTAACACATGAATAAAAAGCTTAGTTTCAAATCGGCGGCAGGGAAAAGAAAACGGAAAAAATGACGGAAATTATAAGGAATTACGATTATACAGGTAACTGGATAGTGTCCTAATAATTCTAATTAATTGCTACATCGAAGGAGGAAACACAAGGGCCGTTTTTCCATACAAACGTAGGTAGTCCCGTGTTTTCTGCCTGGATAAAGCCAGTAGAGCAATTTTTTTTCCAATAATCAATGGCCACTATTAACATGTCTCTCTCTATGATTTTCTTTTTTTCATAAATTAATTATTAAAAAAGATATTAAACAAACATCCAGAAAACAAATTTGGCTAGATTAAATAAAGAAGAAAACAATAGGAACACGGCCAAAGCCATTCTTTAATTTTTTATGAAAAAATAATTTTAATAAATAGGTCAAGTTATGGAGAAGAAATCAGGGGACTACGAAACGTTGATTTAATGTCTCTGTCTGTGTCTCTATCGCGCTCTGCGGGGGGAGGCTTGAGGTTGAGGCTACAAGAAGGAAGGGCTAGTTTACAGCTGAGCAGGTGGTGCATAAACAGTAGATCAGAAAATTAAAACACAACAAAGACACATCTACACATACACATTATCGTACATATAATACACGTCTAAAATAAATATATTTCAGATTCCGGTTTTCAGATTTTCATATAAATTTGTAATACTTATCAGAATTACAGGAGCTCAAAAGTCGACAAAAAAAAGATGTCAACTTTGCACGAGAATTACAGACTAATAAAGCATTTTTTCAAAAATCGAAAAAACCATAGGCATATAAAATATAATGAATATCTTGATTGTAAAATATCATTGATTTCTGTGCTATACTTTTCGTATAATATGAGGACGACGAAACCCAAAATTCAACCGCCCAAATATTGAAAAACCGACAGCTATCTCGATATAAATTACGGACGTCGTTGCGGAAGGCATGGGGGGGACGGCTGCGAGCGCTTATGTCACGAGCGATAAAGACAGCAATATCCCAAACGAATACCTAACGCGGCCGCGCGGCCGGCAGGGAAACTTCTCTTAAATTAAATGAAATGTCTTTGACCTCAAAAATACTGCTACATTAATAACTGAAACTTGCAACAATATCGTTTACAAATAGGTTTCTGTTCGGGAGGTTTCACGTAATCCTAGAAATTAATCTAGATACCAGACTGCTGAGATTTATGGGTCGGCTACTCGTTGTAAGGTCGATCTGATAGAAATACCCAATTTACTAATGGGCGTTTGAATGTTGGACTCCAATCAATAAGGTCCATTAATTATGGAATTAGAGGTCCACAAAGCCTCATTCTAAAGCTGGACGCGTGACGTGAAAAGGATATCGTCGTTTACTTTCTTATTCGGTGAAAATGGCGGTTTCTATCTAGTTTTATATGTTATACGAGTCGTCGGAACCAGAAAGTAATTAAAACATAAAACTTTCATTTATAAATAGTAATAAGAATTATTTATTTGCCGAAATTTGGCGAAACGAAAGGCGAAAGGAAAATTATATTTACACGTTCATTGCCCCGACATTATGTTGAACTTACGTAGATGGCCAAATTAAAAATTCGTTTCGGATCTCCTGGTGGTAAGAGATCACCACCGCTCATAGACACCTGCAACACCAGGTGGATTGCAGATGCGTTGCCAACCTAGAGGCCTAAGGTGGGATACCTCATGTGCCAGCAATTTCACCGGCTGTCTTACTCTCCACGCCGAAACACAACAGTGCAAGCACGCTGCTTCACGGCAGGATTTGCGAGCAAGATGGTGGTAACAATCCGGGCGGACCTTGCACAAGGTCCTACCACCTCCAAATCGATTAATTAATTATTGCCGTAATAAGACTTTTACACGTGGTGTCCCGTAAGTAGTACGACAAACTTAAGTAAGGGAGGGATAGGTGGGTAAGTTTAATACTGGCCGCAAACACTTCGAACGCCTTAAAATTTAAATTTAAAAATAATATACAAGTTTTCCTTCTTTAGTGGTCAAAACTTTGGGTCAAAAGAAGCACTAATAATGTACAGCCGTCCACAGGTAATTTTATCGACGATAGTTAGGCTGGAAACAGTGCTCGACCGACGGTACGTCCTGACCGTACGTCCTGACCATCAGAGCTGACCGTCGGTTGCGAAAATTCATTCAGTGCTACGCTGACGGCGAACTGCGACGCGTGTGTACAGTTCACAGGTCGGTCGCTCCGTCAGCGAAGCACTGAACGCATCCATACAATCTCATAGCTCGACGGTCGACCGACGCCGCGCGACCGACGAGCCGGACCGACGGCTCGACCGACCGTACGCGCGCACCAAATCACGCGCGTACCGTCAGCGTAGCTGTGTGCGCATTCATAGACTCGCATAGATATAGCTACGCTGACCGACGGTCAACGCTGACCGTCGGTCGAGCACTGTTTCCAGCCTTAGTGATTCAGTCCCGAGAAATATTAGTTACATTGATATTATTTAAAAACAAGCAGCACGCGATGGTAAGATTTAAATGATGTTTTGATGGTTTAAATGGTGTCGAAAGCTCGTCGATTTACGATACGCTTGAACAATTTCCATAAGTGAACCCCATAAACATTTTGACCGCGCCCACAACAAACTTATGAAGTTTGAGGCAAATAGGCCATTAAGAGTGCCATATCGGTTCTGATAAAATCTTAATTCTATAAGGAAATAGGATTTCGCGTCGTTACGTACGTATCTCCAGTTTACGGATTAGAAGCTTCCAGTGGGTTGGTCCAGGGCCAGATTTAGAGGTACAGAATCTTTGAGCCGACAAAGGACTGAAAGGCGAAAAAAAAACGATAAAAAATAAATCTGACTGGCTTAAAAAACCGGCCAAGTGCGAGTTGGACTCGCACACGAAGGGTCCGTACCATTATGTATACAGTATTAGACATTTAGATTATTTTAATTTGAGTTATTTTTTCTTAAAGTGAATATACGACTAAATATTCTAGAAATTTTTCAAGCGTCTACCTGTTGCCGTTATTTAGTCATAATATCGAGCAAAAAACGGCAAAAGAATCACGTTTATTGTATGGAAGCCCCTCTTAATTTTTTTATTAAAAAAAATATATTCCATATTTTTTGGATATTGCTGTGTAAACGGAAACTTGAAAGTATTGTAATGGATTATTTAGAATGGGCAACTTAACTGTCATTTGAGTTCCTACGCCATTTTTTATTTCATTCCGTGCTGCGTGCCATACCCCTACACTACCACTGGACAGGAGTACAGACACGAATTACTCCTAAGCACACATATCTCAGGTTGCTTATTTCTACTACTCTACTTAAGCAGCAGTATGCTTTTACGGGATGACCGTAAAAGTAACAAATTTGGAGTTGGAATAAGAAATACAAAAAGACTCCAAATAACCAATCATAATATATCTCCTACGTCATTTTTGAACATGAAACTACCACGACATTCTCGATAGCTATGACAAATAAATATAATGATACCTTCAAATGAAATCCGGTTCCTTCCGGTGAAATTACTGGCACTTGAGGTATCCCATCTTGGGCCTCCAAGTTGGCAACGCATCTGCAATCCCCCTGGTGTTGCAGGTGTGTATGGGCGGCGGTGATATCTTACCATCAGGAGACCCACTTGCTCGTTTGCCATCCAGTCGAATAAAAAAAAAAGTTAAAATCCATCCAGCACTAGGCTGCAGAGAGGATCAAAGAAACGGACATCCATACATACATACGTACATAAACGTAACCCTCCTTCGGACAGTCGGGTAAAAAAAAGAAAAGTTACTGAACTGACTCTTGAGGAATTTATAATTATGTATTTTTAATCTCTGTTGTAGAGTTATAGGTGATTCTATCTGTCCTTCTCTAAATCCGGCCCTGGATTGCTCTGATGTGTTTGAGAAGTTTTAGTCGAAATGTTATTTGTCGATCGGGATCAAGCTATGTAGACATTAGTTTTGATTACTAGCTCCTGCTTACGGCTTTGTCTGCGTAGACTCTCTGAAAGTGCGTTTTGCCTCGTGTTCATATTATAAGCTAATGACTTCTATATTTAAAATTGTAGCTTTACGGGCTGTTTCACCATCCATTGATTAGCGTTAACCGACGGTTAAATGTGAAGCCGTCTCCGTTCGAACAAAACAAATAGAGACGGCATCAAACCTAACCGCCGGTTAACACTAATCAATGGATGGTGAAACAGCCCCTTAGAATTTTGTTGAATTCGGTATTTGACAGCTTTAAAATTTGCTAAGATTAGATTAATAGCGATTTTTTGAAAAATCTATAATAATAATAATAAAATCATGGGACACTTGACATCGATATATCTGTCTCTTTCTAAAACGCTTTTCTTTATGCAGCAACTACGGTACTATTTACGTGTGACGTCACATGCATATGTAAGTCTTTCTCTGTCTATATATAAATAATATCGAAGTCTTAAGGGGTCAAGGAGACCAATGTGTTGTAAAATAGGGTACTAATACGTCATAAAATGAAATGGCTGGCCCAAAGTGTTACTTGTGAAAGAGATAAGAATGTGGGCGCAGGGGCGATCCAACTTCCGATTTTGAAGTGTTTCGTCAAGTGTGAGTCGGACGTGTTGGGATTAGCGTTTTTACAAGTTTTTTGAGCTTGCCTTTGCGGCGACTGTATTTCCGCTTCCCTTTTGATCATTCATTATGCGCATGTGCGGATAATGACGTTGATTTTTAACGCCATCTGACGAGACTTTTACCATTGAGCTAACGTGAAAATTCATGTTAATGCGTTTTCCCTTCGTTTTGTATACATGTTATTAATTTCTTCTGTACTTCTGTTTGTGTTAATATGCTGTATGGCGTTATGTGTATTTGACTATTTCATTTCGAATTCATACCCCATAAGTTTCCCGACTGCAAAAAGAGATTTTTTTTTTAATTTACTTGGGTCAAATCTTGCAAGGTAAATTTTCCCTGTACATATACTAGTTTATGGACAGAATATCCGAACACTTCGTAATGACTCGTGTACAAAACTATACTATATAACTTATGTACAGATAAACTTATTATACTTTTATTATTTTCCTAGCAGTTGGCTATCAGAGATCGCCTGTTAACGCGGGTTGTGCATCCTGGCAAGCTGGCGCATCACATTCGCTACAACGGTCACGTGCAATAGTAACTATCCATTTTTATGCTTCTGACGTTAACGAAACGATTTTACGAGTGTTGCCAGTAAAAGTGCGATTAAGTCGGGCAACTCGAAAATCGAAGTTCGTATCGTATCGTCCCTCTCACTCTCGTATTCAATAATATTAGCGTCAGCGGGACGGCAAGATACGAAGTTGGCATTTTACACTTTGTAGTTTAGGGACTCAGAGTCTCGTGAGTCCTCGTGTTAGCAGGGCTACTGCGAAACTCGAAGTTCGTGTCGTGCGGTCCCTCTGACACTTATACTATTTAATACCAGAGCGAGAGGGACCGCACGACACGAACTTCGAGTTTCGATTGGTTTATTGGAATCTTTTTGTATAGCTTAATAACGACATCTCTTGTCCGGGTGAGCGGTTAGTTCCATTGGGGTGCCGAAAGTTTCTCGATGAGGGCTACAGCATAGATGTCGCTAGTGTCGCTGCTTAAGTGACTAAATAAGAAAACAAACAAGCTGAGATATGTGGTGCATAGGAGAAATTCGTGTCTGTACCACTGTCCAATGTTGGTGTAGTGGTATAGCACGTGGCACGGAATGCCGAGGACTTGGGTTCGATCCTCAGCCCTGGTCTTATTTTTCTGGTTTTTCTATGCATCTATATTTCAGTTTGTATTTTCGATTCGAGTTTCGTAGTATAGCCCTGCAGGGCTAGAGGCACACCAGAGATATGCGAGGATGTGTTGTGAGGAATGTGTTCTTCATTAACCAATAGAAACGCTTCATCTACCTACCCTGGCTCCTTGTAGTGTGAGTTGCGCCTCGTACATAACTAACATAAGACTTTAGAATATGCAGTATTTACTTATCATTCGGCAGTTTCACTTATCGCCCTCGTATCGCCTCCTTACTTCCTACTCCCGGAGTTTAACGTATTCACTGCCACCGACGCACATATGCGTTTTCGGAACTTCGCCCAGTGCCGTCATAATTATTCATACATTCTGAACGCATATGTGCGTCGGTGGCCCCTTTGGAAGTCAGGTGGCAGGTCATGCGTTAATACCTACGTCTGCATCTTTGCGACCCAGGCTACTAACCAATCACAGAATCATTTTCATAGATAAAGAAAAACTTTTCTCCACTTGACAACTTTATCCGTTTTTCTCTCAATAAAAGTTCAGATTATATCTCTTCCGACCAAGTGCCAAAGAAGATTGTGCGCGCGTATTATTTTTACATTTAACTGTTTTAGGGTACCGTAAGGAGAAATTCGAATTAATTAAAAGTATATATCATCATATCATATACATAAACATAGACATCTTTTACCTCTGCGATCTGGTTAAAGTCGCGGGTTCACGGTGCATGCAAGCCGCTTCCAACCGAGGCAACCGGAGGTCTCCCTATCTCCTACATTTGATGATGATGATGATGATGATGATGAGATCTTTTATATAAAAGAAAGTCGTATTAGTTACACCATTAATAACTCAAGAACGGCTGGACCAATTTTTACGATTTTTGTGTTTTTGGATTTATCTTCGTCGGGAATCGGGAATATGGATGATAAGTTTTAAAAACATCGGAAAATTGACGAAAAATAAAATTAAAGAAAAATCATTTTCCCATACAAAATGTTCATGGATTTCGTAACTGTTAGTTAGGTATAGACAGTATTTGCCTTAAAAAATATTCACTTAAAATAATTGATATGGCAAAACGACGTTGATTGATGCTTTGGCCGGGTCCGCTAGTAAAACAATAATTATAGGTCTTCGACTCGTTTTAAAAACCACTATTTTAGCCCTGAGTTTTTTTTTAAGTAACTGCAAAATTATATTTTTGTTTGCTTTAAACCAAACAAATAGCCGATTGAGTACACAAATAATTGACGTCATAACTAGCTATTGCCAATATTGCCATGCAAAATTAAGG
Organism: Choristoneura fumiferana; assembly: GCF_025370935.1. Taxonomy (NCBI): domain Eukaryota; kingdom Metazoa; phylum Arthropoda; class Insecta; order Lepidoptera; family Tortricidae; genus Choristoneura; species Choristoneura fumiferana. The sequence goes on from NC_133500.1 coordinate 8,625,206, forward strand.
GAGAATCGTGTTTTGACAACTTTTAAAACGTATGTGATTAATATACCATGAAATGTTATTAAACAAAAAATAAGATATCAAACTTGCCAGGATGGCGCATGTTTGTTGAATGTTATGAGGCTGCGGCTGCTGCGATGTGGTTAAAGCATCGGTTGTTGTGGTTAAAACTTTTAAACTATAACTCTATTAGGTAAGTCATCATTCACATTTAGCATTTTGACGGTATTTTTTTATCTCATTACCGCATCAGCAAACAGTATTAAAACGGGAACGCATCTGAATATCGAAAATTAATATACCTATCTAATGTTAAAAAGTCGACGGTCAAAATATCGAAATCGGTTAGGTTAGGTTCGATATTTTGACCGTCGATATTGTAAGTATTGTTTTTTCAATTTTCGAAATTCAGATAGGTTCCCATTATCCCATTAAAATAAATACAAACTTAAGACACTTCGGATGTGAAATCAAGTTTGATCGAAGTTCTTCCGGTTTGTCTTGACGTTATGGTAATAATCAAAGTGGTAATGATGTTTAGCGTGCAATCAAAACAAAAACACTTGAATATTCACCCAAAATCTGGTAATGATCCAGGGGCACGGCAGTTCGCCTCGCCAAGACAAACTGTTTGCTTTATCTCAAACCGTTTCGGCGTATTTTAACGCTTCTGTTTTGATGCCAGTAAGGAGCTGCTGGACTGGGTAGGTATAATAGAAGACTGAAATTCCGTTCACTGGATTTGCTTAGTTTGGGACTAGGTTAATTGATGTCAATTGTCCCATAATATTTATTTTTTTTATTTTACCTACTTGACGAGTTAAGGGAACCAAGGTACTTATAATAACTTTAAAATAAATAAATAAATAGTTAGGGTGGCAATTTGGCAAAGTTACGCAAACTTGATACTGACTGATTGACTGATTAAGAATTATCAAATTACTAAAGTAAATAAAACTACTAAAGTAAATAAGAATTACAAAGAGGTATGAAAATCCCACTATGAGCCAGATTTAATCAAAATTACTTTTATTCTTAAATCAACCTAAACTGCTTGGCTGTTCATGAGATTTCACTATTTTTATAGCCTTATCAGCTCAATCGAGACTTGGCACGTTTTTAATCGACTTTTAACAGCATATTTTTATTGGGAACCTTCTGATAACAGATCGAGTCCGCGCTTCTTCAATTTTTTCATCCGTCTAGGAATCCCGGTTTTGCTCTATTTGCCGGGAAACAGAAGCCGAAGTTAAAAGCCGAGATATTGTTACAGCGTCAGATGCTTCCCGCTAGTTTGTTTCCGTTCATTATGAATACAATAAAAAAATAAAAATAACAAGGAACGTTTTTAATTGACTGCACTACGTATTGAAAAAGTTTTCTAAGATACATAGACTATTGACGTAGCTATGATAAGGTCGCGGGTGTGCAAAGTAAATGTTTATAAATATTTTATTGATATGGACCTCCGCAAAGTAACGCCTGATTCAATAAATTATTTAATTTATTATTGTTACTTAAGATTGTAACTATCACTAAACCTTAGTATAAGAAATTATGTTACTAGCAAATACAAAGTTCGAAATAAAGTTCATTCAACTCAATTATTACTAACGGAACAGAAATGGGACAAAATTATTACTGAAACTACCTCGACGTTTCAGTGGCATTGGACACGAGTTGATTTATGCCGCTGCGATGTGGTCGAAACGTCAAGATAATTTAGCAATCATTTTTAGAGTTCCGTACCCAAAGACTCAACTGTCCATGTGTCTGTCTGACACCAGGCTGTATCTCATGAACCTTGATAACTAGACTATTGAAATTTTCCAGATGATTTATTTCTGTTGCCGTTATAATAACAAAAATACTAAAAACATAATTAAATAAATATTTAAGCGGCGCTCCCATACAACAAATATAGATTTTTTTGCCACCGGGACAGGTGAAATTAAAAAATATATAATGTAGTGTCTAATGTTGTATAGTTAAAATTGCGCATTTTAAAATAATAGAACCCCCCCTTTATTTAAATCAGATTAAAAATACTTGACTCCATAAAAATGTAACTGCTGTATCAAATTTAATATTCTAGTGAGTATAAAACTTGTAGTACATTTTTACGGTTTAACATCCTGGTAGTAAAAAGTAACGGAATTAAAAATAAAACTGTTGACTTATGCTGTTATAAAAATGCAATTTTAACAAGCTCTTATTTAACTTGCAATGATGTAAATTCTACTTCTATTTTAAATGCGAAAGTTTCAAGATAAAACAGTTGGACGGACTAGGTTATGGTGTGTTCATGGCTTGAAAATGTATTAAAAAGCTTTTGGACTTAAATTGGACTTGCATAGTCATAACTAATTTACCAAATTTTAGTTGATGCTTTATATTGATAAATTCTATCATCTATTTTAAATGCGAAAGTTTCAAGAAAAACAGTTGGACGGACTTGGTTATGGTATGTTCACGGCTTGAATAAGTTTTTGTTAAAAATGTTTTTTAAAAAGCTTTTTTCTGACTGTAATTCCGTTGATTGGACTTGCATAGTCATCTGAACCACACCTCTGTACCAAATTTTTAGTTCATGCCATTTACTATTGAGGACTACCAGGATGTCGCTACTAGATTATTGTATTGTCACCAGATTTACATAAGTGTGCCAAATTTAAAGTCAATCTGACCACTGGAACTGGGTCAAATTTAACTTGCAATGTGGCTTTTAAAATTGGTGCGTTCATAGCTCGAATAATAAAAAGGCTATTTTCCATCCTGATATTCCTAATTCATGTATGTGTTAAGTTCCCAATCCGCACTGGGCCTGCGTGGCAAACTATGGCCCAAGCCCTCTCTTTCTGAGAAGAGGTATGTACCCAGCAGAGGCAAGTATATAGACTTGAATAATCCGTATCCATTTTAAAAGTCCTCGTATACATTTTCAATCTGCAATATCTTTCCTCAAACGTTTTCACCTCTCAACCTGCTTATGCCAGCAGCAGCGCCAAAAATACGTTCAGAAATGTATCGACAGTTCAGAAATACCAATGTTGAACGTTTGTGTGTGACAACACACTCGCTTTAACGAGACATCTGTCGAGCTTGGTGCTCGGTGCTAGCTTAGGCTACCTGTCCACTGAAGCGGAGCGAAAACGGCCAAGAGCGTGTCGGACTTCGCACATTTAGACTGCTTATCTACTGGAGCGGAAGCAGCGGAGCAGCGAGCGAGATAAAATCCACATAGAATTGTATAAAATCCAACTTCCAGTAGTCAGATTGACTTGAAATTTGGAATATTTATGTAAATCACGTGACAATATAATAATCTGGTAGTGATATCCAGCCAGGATCGTCTCTGTGGGACGGAACACTTCAACGGTTAAAAGCATCGACTTGAAATTTGGTATGCAAATGTAGTTTGGGTGACAATGGAAGTAAAGTCAACAAAAAGTACAGTCAGAAAAGAACACTTGTATTAAAAATGAAATTTTTATGGTTACGTTATTTCACAGCAGCCCGGATATTATTGCTTCACAAATGATCTTTGCAGTTGGATTTTTACCAGGTGTTTATACTTTTCGATCATTATCCTCGATGTTTTTATAAAAATTGTTTTTAACTTTAATATAAAGTGGAAAAAGCCGTGGTGGCCTAGTGGTTTGACCTATCGCCTCTCAATCAGAGGGTTGTGGGTTCAAACCCCGGCTCGCACCTCTGAGTTTTTCCAAATTCATGTGCGGAATTACGTTTGAAATTTACCACGAGCTTTGCGGTGAAGGAAAACATCGTGAGGAAACCTGCACAAACCTGCGAAGCAATTCAATGGTGCGTGTGAAGTTCCCAATCCGCACTGGGCCCGCGTGGGAACTATAGCCCAAGCCCTCTTGTTCTTAGAGGAGGCCTGTGCCCAGCTGTGGGACGTATATAGGCTGGGATGATGATGATGAACTTTAATATGCATAAGACAATTATGCAAATTGAATAATATGATTTGAGAAATTCGGCAATTTGTTTATATGCATATTGTTCTATACGTTCTCAATATTTCGACAGATTGAAATTCTGATATTTGTTATAACAAACATAACACTAAGCAAACTATGACATTCAAAGTGCTTCCTAAATTGAATAAAGATCTTTGACAGTCGAAAAATAAAAAAAGAGACAAATAGCGTCATACATAATAGTATTTTATGCAACAGTTGTATAACAGGGTTCAAAAACGGTGAGTGTCGTGAGTTCGCTAAAGCTCACATCGTAAGAAATAGACGCCACGAGCTGTTTTTGACTTACTTACACAACGTTGCATACAATCCTTTTTTTCCACTGGGTACTTATTAATTACAATACAAAATTAGAGAAAAAGTAAACTTTAAACGTTTTCATACTTTAGTAAAAAGTATGGCAAACAGAAAGAGAAGGCAAAGAACAATAAATTCAATTCAATTTTTGGGATTATAATGGCCCCATCGAACGATGCGATGATTCCGCCAATGTCGAGGTTGGATAAGACACTGCCAGACGACTTCAGGTCGAGTACGGTAGAGCTGTCCTTGTTCGGTAGAATACCAGCCACAACCAATCTAAAAAGAACAATAAACAAGTGAGAAATATGAAATGTCAAAAATTGACTAAGTTAAATTTCATTTTCTATTAACGTTTACTTGCCTGTGAGTGCCTGTGATGATGCTAAAAAATATGCGTTACTTATGTTGGCAGGCTATGAATTATGTTCCGAAACCTTTTATTCTGTATAAAAACCATAAAACTGGCTGCACCTTAGCCTGTCCAAACGTACGAATTAAGAAAAAAAAGTAAGTGGTTGCAGTATCGTTTTAGCAACATTACGATACAGTGTTGTTATGGGGAATAGACAATATAGTCTTTTCCAGAATCGTGTTATGTATGCTGTTATATTACTGTTCGTGATTAAGTAAATGACAGATTACAGTATAGGAGTACTAGAAAAAGTATTTTGTACTGAAAAATAATAAATAATGTTTTCTCAACACATTACCATTGACAACAAAACTACTGGAAAATACGTCATATTATCTACAGCTTCGAAAGAGGCATTTGTTTTCGCTGTGTCTGCGATATATGGACCTGGTGTCGATAATATGGACCACGTGTCGATAACATGGACCTATGAGTTGTCGACTCGGCGTCTTATTCTGCATAATGGAACGAATGTGTTTCTGCGAGCTTTTATTTAAATTACAGTATTAAGTTTTTTGTTGTGGTTCTTCGCAAGTCAAATTTTACAAATCGAAATTATACTAAGTAGGTAAATCGTATTCTATTGATGATATTTCATGTTTCATAGACCTTCGTAATTTCGTAAAGTATTGATTGATCAACAAGGGTTGTAAGTGATAAAATACACCCAAGATATTTAGGCGCACGAGCGAGCAAAGCGAGTGAGGTTGCTTATAGTTCGCGGGTGTAATTGATCATTACACTCGACGAATTGCACACTACTTTTCATCACAAATGCGAGGAAATAAAGATGTATACGCAATTTGTAACAGAGCGGAAGAAATGTATCGCGCCAAACCGCCTTTTGATTTTTTTTAATGGCCTCGCGCTCTTTGGCTTTGGCACATTGAGCCAGCACAGGCCAGCAGCATTATGCCAGCATGGAGGTTTGGAGGTAAGTATTACGTATTACAATCTCCTTGTTTACCAGTTCGTGGATACAAAAGAGCACCATTCGATTTTTAAATTTACTTACATCCCTAAAGATGTAAATCGAATTTACAACACGGATTTCAAGTTAAATGCAACCTACTTACAGAGCTTAAGTAATGAAAAAACATTTGTTTTAATAACATTGTATAACAAATTGTAACAAGTGTTATAAGTTGTTATCATGTTATACCAGCAGCCTTCCGCAGATCGTCACTCCACCTGGCCGGAGGGCGCCCTACACTACGTTTGCCAAGACGCGGTCTCCACTCAAGAACTAGGTTGTCGGGTTGTGTATGGGTAGAGTACTTTAAGTTAAATTTCTAAACTTGCTAAAAGGTGTTTTGAAGAATTTATCAAAATAATCTGCAGTACTCCAATTTCGCTGTTACAAGTCAGTTGCAGCCACACGAAGAAGACATTTGTAACACCTCCTATAGGAAAAAGGGGTTTTAACGGTGTTATACATTGTGTAAAGGTAAACATATCCTTTAATGCGATCTGTCAGTCAACCTTCGAGTTGGGACAGACAAAGAGTGAGTTTAAAAGTCAGAAATAGTAAAAGCTAGTTTTTTTTAATCAATGTGTTCCTGTTCTTTCCATTGAACTTGATGTCTTGATATGCCGTAGTTCCCTCTGAGGCCCAGAGCGGATTAGGAACTTCACACACTACTGAATTTATTGAAAATGTGTGCAAGTGTCACCTTAAAGCTTATTGTAAATTATAAATGAAATTTCACACGTAAATCCCGAAAAACTCTGAGGTTCTCCCGGACTCGAACTCGCGATTTCTGCTTGAGAGGCTACAGGTCATACAGCTAAGCTACCATGATTTACGGCGCCATTATGTTAGTACATTAGTAGTCATCATCATTCATCCTCATGTCAGCCGAAAGACGTCCACTGCTGGACTCCCTCAAGGATCTCCACTCAGACTGGTCTTGTGCTTTTCCGCACCCAACGCGAAGCCGCGATCTTAACCAGGTCGTCGCTCCAATCTTGTTGGAGGCCTACTGAAAGCTTGTCTCCCAATCCGCGGAATACATTCGAGAACCTTTTGACCCCATGGGCCATTAGAGTAACGCGTATTTATCAAGGTTAAAAAACAACCATTCATCTAACAGACACATAAGCTATCTATGATTATGACAAACAAGAGCAAATTGATCCATTATATTGAACAGATTAAAACTCCTTTGATTTATATCCCATAATAACTATATTTCGTGTGTATTTGTAGCATGCGACTATAAAAATAATTAGCGCGAAGCATTGCATATCTCGCAGCCTCAAGGCGAGTGTTTTTAGGGTTCCATATCTCAATAGGATTGAATAACCCTATAACTCTTTCCACATGAAACAATTTTACTGCCAATCAGAATTGTCTATTGATTTGACAATACATTTAATATCTTGATTCCAAATGTCCACGTGCATAAAGAAAAAGTTCGTCGTTAATATCGCTATCTTATATTCATTTAACCAAATAATACACGATAATTAGATCACTCTTGAGAAGGAGCACTGCTTTTCGGTAATTGTCCAAAGAGTAGAAATATGTTTTATAAAGCTAAATATTTAACAATATGAATAAAAAGAAACAATCATTGAGCTTATTTTGTGTTCATTTTAGTTTTTTTTAAGATAATTGGCCTTTAAGTTCTACTGGGCCTATACTACGTGTTTTTTAGCATTAGAAATAAAGTAAAAAATATTGATGAGTCTTTTTATTGAAAAAAGTTAAAAAAAAAACAGATACTTTACTTATGATACCAAAATAATGTAAATGATCATATGCCCGTGCTAATTGTTACATATTTGCTTTGAATTATTTTTCAAAAGTGTTTTTCAATAAAAAGACTCGTCAAGATCGCTTACCTTCTTTCTAATGCAAAAAAAATGAAGTATAGTGCGGATTGACAACTCTCCACATGGATTTGCATTCTGCCAAAATAGCTGTTCCTCATTCAGTGGAAGCACATCTATGCATTTCGCCATTGCAAGATAACCCATTCATTGCCAAGCGCCAGATTACGTACTTTGCCGCGATACCGACGCTGCTGTGGACAGACTCCCATCGGCGTTCGCGGCATTATAGGGTCCACCAAGACGCCGAAGGGCGTCAAGTGTACTGAATAGGTTATGCTGACTCCAATCCTAGTCCAATCCTCTTGCAGTGCAAAATCGGTATTACTAATTTTTTTAACGCCTTATTTCTCCCTTTTTTCCAGTGGTACGGAACCCTTTAACCTGCAAAGAAACCTTCTTGACCGATTTTTTCATCGTAAATTAAATTGATTGCTTCGCAGTGTCAAGAGATGCCGGTGGCCTTAGGCTTTTTAATTTCATTTGTATCTGCCATCTCCGTATGTATTGCCATGGTTTAATGACTTCTGTAATATATAATATATCCCCATTTTTGCGGCAGGTTGTTAATCATTCGGCGAATATTCGAGCACATTAACACAACGGAAAGACAAGTCGCAAGAATTTTGGCCACGCTACATTAAAGTATCAGTATTTTCTAAAGTTTCAATAAAAATCAACCCCTGAGTTCATCTCTTTGAATAAAACATGCCAAAACACTCATCTATATAAATAAAAATACAACTATTGGAACGGAACCTCCTCCTTTTTTGAAGTCGGTTAAAAATGAATCTTAAAATGTGTTGCTAAGCGCAAAACTCGAGAATGGCTGGACCGATTTCGCAACTTATTTTTTTGTTGTGTTCGTTACTGTCAAGAGAAGGTTTTTATGGAAGAATTTTCTAATGAATGGGCTTTAAGCCGTAGGAATAGAATTTAAATCGGAAGTAATTGTTACAAAAGATTTTATTTTTTTGATAGTTTTATTTGCTGCCTAAATCTATGACTATCCTAGGTTTTCCCCCTCGCCGAGTTGAGCATGGACAGACACACACACACACACACACACACAGACTTATACAGGGTGATCAATCCAAATCAGTAGGGAAAAGTCTGAAACTATTAGAGATAGCGAAATCTGTTCTTAGGAATGGCATTATTTTTTTTGTTTTAACTCTCATTTATAATCGGGAATCGAACCTGTTCAAAATCACTATAAACTATGTTACAAATTATGTTCATTTTTTCTTTCTTATTTTGGATGGTGTGAGTCATAAGTGAAGAGAAACACATTTTACTAGCTTTCATTTAATTTGCAATGTGTGTATGTATTCGAAACCTTTATTTAAATAAGTTCTTTAATTTGAGGGGTGATTTTTCCGTGTCGACGGGATGAATATTAAATGTTTGACAGTTACGAAACCCATGAACATTTTGTATGGGACAATGTTTTTTCTTTTATTTTTTCGTAAATTTTCCAATGTTTTTATACTATCCTAAAACACAAAAATCATAAAAATTGGTCCAGCCGTTCTTAAGTTATAAGTGGTGTTACTAACACGACTTTGTTTTATATAAATATATAGAATATAAATTAAAACTCGTTTCATATCTGAAAACAGAATATAAAACTAAAATAGCACCTTGTAAGACAAGATGTTAATTAAATACGCCACAAGCAAAAACCAAATGAAAAGACGCATTAATAAGGCGGTAGGTATTCATATTTTAATACGACGAAGTACTAATTATTTACAGGCTTTACAATTAATTAAGTTAAAAATGTCTTTGCGTGTAAAATATTAGGCTAGTGACGTTTTTACTGGCATGAAAAGAAGCGCTGGCAATCGCTTAGGTATAATAAAATAAGACAGGAATAGCCTTGGCTTCCTCTAACATATGAGTGTGTCCCGTTTGTTGGCGCTAGCCATAAGTGTGGATCCAGCGTTATATTTAGTGTCAATTATGACATGCTTGCTTTCAAGAAAAGAGTTTCAAATAATTTATTGAATCAGACGTTACTTTCCGGAGGTCCATAACAATTAACTAAAACAATTATATACTTTGCTCACCCGCCACCTTATGATAGCTATTTATGAAGAAACTAGAGTATACGCGCGGCTTCGCACGCGTAAACTATTCGATCTAGTAGAATTGAAATTCCGGGATTTTATAAAGCTCCCCTGGGAATTCCCAAAATTTATATCGTGATCTTCATTGAGGTTGTGTTAAGAACAACTGTCTAAAACAAGTTGTATAGTCTGACCAAGATATACATACTCAGGCACAACTTCGAGTGTGGCGCCACCTACGGTAACTGGCCTCGGAATGTCATTACTGTTGAACATAACCTTGGTCTTGTCCAAATTCATTTCGAGACCCACTCGTCGGGAAGCAGCAAGGCTATCCCTGCTGACTCTGCCATTATAACCATTTCGTCGGCAAAATGGAGGTGAGAAATGTATGTGCCGTTGATGTTTATGAAATGTCCGTTCCAGACCAGTAACTTAAAAATAAAAAGTTGATTGACCCATATCTCTATTCTTTACGGCGTGTCGTTACGCCACAGGATGTCTTTTTTTTACGCATACAATATTTTGGTAAAGCGTGCCTTAATTGCCCACAGCTCTTGCTCCCGAGCTCCCGACAAAGATCGACAACTTAACAGACAGTAGCCCAAACGCATTTATCTTCGCGCTAACCAGCTCTCAAAAAACATTTCAATTCGCACCGTATCACGTTAACATTTAAGTTCAAACTATATAAGTATGCAGCGAGCATTATCGCCCATAACTCGTGCAGGGAACGTCATAATTATAAACGGGACGGTACGCAAAAACAGACCTTACAAGCGCGAGGCGTTGTAAAAAACATGGCGAAAATTGAATGATTATGTTAAAACGCGTTCAAAAATTCTTGACATGCTCCTCCGATGCCGGCTGCACTGACGCTCGAAGACTCTTAAAGTCTGACGCGACTTTGCGTCAAGATTCCCAAGTGAAATCAACCTGTATATGTTTAAGGTTCCTTTTGTTTTGTATGGTAAAGTCATTGATTATTTTTTTTACACAAATACCACCCATTTTCTTCTCAATGATGCGGCGCCAAAGACCTGTTTTTAATATGGATCCCATTTCTTTTTTATTTGCGTTTACGGCAATGCTAACGATATAGACAATTCTTAATCACGTAGGTCTGTTATTTTGTATATTAATTTTGTGCTAACGAACGTTTTCAATTCGGGAGCGTGGGTTGTTACAAATGTTGTATTTAAACCCACTTGTTTTACGTCAGTGACTACGTTATAGATGAAAATGAATTATTAATTACTTATCTGTTTGATAATCAGATTAATTTAGTAATTATTATGAACTTATCATCGATGATGTGTCCTGTGTTAAATAAATAAATAAAGTGGCTTCGCCATTTATTTATTTATTTTTAAATATATTTAATTAATTTTAACTCCTACACACACTCACGCATTAACACGAACGCATCCATACTCTGGCAACACATCCCTCCTTTCCTATCCCGCTACCATTGGGCACCGAAATTCGAAAGAAGAACGAAGAAAAAATGGAGACATTTTCATCTAATCGAAAATACAAACAGAGAGACATGGATGCACAGAAAAACAAGAAAAAGAGACCGTGTATTTGTGTCTCCCCCATAAATATCTTCAGTTGCTTCGGTCGGAAGCGGCCTGCATCCACCGTAAACCCGCGACTTCAACCAGGTCACCCGTCCATCTCGTTGGTGGACGTCCTACGCTGCGCTTGCCGATCTGTGATCTCCATTCGAGAACTTTTCGGCCATAATGGCCGGCTCTATTTGTTCTCCGTTAGCTATGAATGCTGGTTTATGAGTGCTAGTTTTAGTCTTTTTCTATTTTATTATTGTAAGGTGGTGGTAGTTATGGAGCCAAATAAATATTTCTTTCTTTCTTTCTAAGTGACTCCCGTTCTTCTACGTAGGTATGAGTATCTCCTTATTCTGATTAGGTCCCGTAGTATAGCCTTCACATAGCTAGCTAGCAACTCTGAGACTACCTATAAGGCCTATAGTTTATATTGGTAGCTGGAGCCGAGTAGTTGGTTAAAAAAAATGTTAATGTTATCATCATGTTCACAACAAACGATACCGGGTCTATATCGACTGGTCGAAAATTGTTAGTCATAATGTAACGTTTGACATAACTTTTTTTTCTCTGAAACCATTTATTTTTCAGAATTGTTATAAAATAAACCTAACCTTTTCTATATAGTTCTACAGGGTGACCATTTAAAAAAATATGAAAAATGTACGGTTTCAGCGGGAAAAAAATTATGACAAACAATAATTATGACGAACATTACATTCATCATCATCATCCCAGCCTATATACGTCCTACTGCTGGGCACAGGCCTCCTCTCAGAACAAGAGGGCTTGGGCTATAGTTCCCACGCGGGCCCAGTGCGGATTGGGAACTTCACACGCACCATTGAATTGCTTCGCAGGTTTGTACAGGTTTCCTCACGATGTTTTCCTTCACCGCAAAGCTCGTGGTAAATTTCAATGTAATCCCGCACATGAATTTGGAAAAACTCAGAGGTGCGAGCCGGGGTTTGAACCCAAGACCCTCTGTTTGAGAGGCGATAGGTCAAACCGCTAGGCCACCACGGCTTTTTTACATTATGACTTACGAAATTATGGCAGTCGAGAGGATCACCAAACGATACCGCATCATCCACTCCAACATAGATCCGCGGCTCAGATCTTTCTGACTGTATTTTGCGCTTATACATATCTGATGTTCACTGTACCATTGTTCTGGATTTGATAAACATCGAGCGACATCATTATCTTACAAACGTCCTGCAAGTTTTATTTTTAGGGTTCCTTACCTCAAAAGGAAGAAAAAACTTGTCTAAAATTTTGTACAGTTATTCACAACACAACCTCAATGAAGACCACGCTATAAATTTGGAAATTTCCAGGGGAATTTTGTAAAATCCCGAAAATTTCAATTGCAACTACCAGACCGAATAGTTTACGCGTGCGAAGCCGCGGGTAAAAGCTAGTATATTATAAACGTGAAAGTTTGTGAAGATGTTTGGTTTGGATGTTTTTTACTCAATCACGCAATAGCGGCTCAACGGATTTACATGAAACTTGGCGTACAGATAGACAAAGATCTGCATTGACACATGGGATACTTGATATCCCAGTAATGCGTTCCCGTGGGATAATATTTTAAGTTTAAACAAGTAGAGAGAGCACTTTCCAAAAACGGTGACGTACCTCTGCAATCAATATATACTCGTAGATAGCGTTGTGGGAGCGAAGCGAACATTGTCCTTTCAAATTGTTACCGTAACCTTTTTTTCAAACCAGACTCTAACAGCCTTATTCATAAAAAAAACCTTAATTGAGGTTTGATCGGTCTGTTACTTAGCAGACTGATTAAGCTTAATAGACGGTTGTCAAGAAGTATGATTCATAAACACTTGCTAGCAGTCTGCTAGTTGTTGAGCTGCTGATAGACGGATTAGACGCGTTATGTTGGCCACCTTGACAAATCAAAGACAAAAAATGGCCTAATCGATAATTAAAAAAAAAAATTGACAGCAGTGACAGCAAATTAGCAGGAAAAAAAATAAAAAGCGAGATGTTTGTTTTCCCGCCATTTCCGATCCGCATGTTTATGTTGTGCAAAAAGCCATAATTATGTTAATCATCCTAATTTTTTTTCATATTTATTGTTAATTTATTGTTGCTAATTTAGAGGATTTTTAAATACAAATTCCTGAAAATAAATTTTCCAGTTTTTTTTTTTTTTTAATCTTTGCGTAGCCCTGCCTTCACTATAAATATCTTCGGTATGGTTTTTTTGCTCTTGTCAAAGTCAGCTGTTCAAACTTGTGGCGGCCATTTTGTGACTTAGCAGGGAGATAAAGGAGGGTCTACGGTCCTCTAACTTTAGCAGAGCCTTGATCGACTGATTAGCGCTAACAGACGTTTATGAATCATGTTTTTTAGCATCGGGCCTTCAAGGAGCCTTCAAGGAGGCTCTAACTTTTTATGAATAAGGCTGTAAGACATTTATTTATTGCGTTGTCATGGAAACAAGAATCGAGTACTAAGTAAACGGTTGTCGTTGTATAACCATGATATTAGTTAAGACGACATTAGGCTATTTCTAATGCGGGCGAAGCCGCAGGTTACAGCTAGCTTAGTATAATATAAAAACAAAAGAACTGATACAAAACAGGTCCTACCCAAAACCAGGACCAACCAGTACTAAATTCGATCGGCAGGTGTTCATTTACCAAACCAAATTGATCAGCTTATCGCGATCGTAGCATCGTTAAGGAAATCAGTTGAAAAAGTTTTATTGGTTCGAGTTAATTAAATGACGATTGATGTTCCTTGGTAGATTATACGGTCATTGGTTACGTTTAGTCTACGTTGGGGCAATTACTAGGGCGTTAAAAATGTTGGCTTGTATTTAATGAAATCAACCCGGATAACTCACGTCTTAACTCGAGTTTAGCTCGACATGTTTCGGGCTAATTCGTAAGCCTTCCTCAAGAAGCGACGCGACTCGGCGGCTGCTGTAAAACGTGCGTGGCAGTGCGTATTTTATACCTAAGTCTATACCTACTACAAGTTTTGTACTTAGATCCATCCCAGCCTATATACCATTTTTGTTATTAAGATGTTACGTCATTTTTAAGAACTTCCTAATCCCATTAGCTAAGCCAATAAATAACGCACAAAAAAAACCTATCGGATATACTTCCTAAAATTTCACAAAATTAGAAATAAAATCCTTCATACTAATCTCTATCTCTCGAATTCTAAAAAGTCATAAGTCAATACGTCATTTCCTTATTCCTTCTTTTATCTACTCTTTCTTTCTAATAAGACTTAAGCCACAACCCCGTTGTACGTCACATGCGTCATTTCATTCATTCATTCGTTCGTTGTAATATCAGCGCGTAATCCAATTCGGGTCTTCTCAAACTTTTTGCTTGTTAAAATACTTGCGGACGGTGAATGGACGTGGAGCGAATGAACGAATGGAACGAATGGAGTGAACTAAAGGACGGGACATCGGCGCAATTACGTTTTTGCCTTGAATGATGGACTCGCTTGATTGTTCGATGTTTAGTTTAATTAATGGTTTTGTCGTGTTTTTTGGATAGTGATTTAACGTCTTAGTTATGTGCTCGTAAGAGAATAGAAGGAAATACAAGTGAAATAGACATGTTACGAGAGCTAAAATTCATTTTACGAGTAGGTAAAGCAGTGTTCTGTGAGATATTTGTCAAGGTCTATCCCAAATGAGTTGGCTACCTTTATTTTAAAATGATTCGGCAATTTATTAAAAAGTTTCATTAAAATGTTACATGTACCACGAAATAAAACTATCCGGCTCGAAGGACCAAAATGAAGTGGACTTATGACTGACTCTGAGAGAGAGAGAGAGAGAGAGAGAGAGAGAGACGGTAATAGCTTCCGTCTTATTCGGAACACTATGCATTTTTCTCAAATACTTTAACTTCTTCTTATAGATTCAACTTTGGCAGCGCAAATCATACTATAAAATCAGTAGGTACTAAACCCAACACGGTGTTAATATACAAAAACTAGGAACAGAAATAAACGCAGCAAATACTCAGCTCGCGCTGTTTCCATCCACACATTTATCCCGGGCTTCTTCTCGTTCGGTAGCCATCCTATTGGGCGTCGTGAAATTTATGAACTAAAAACGTCAACCGGCAAGTCGAATGGATTTCCGAGAGACTGCGCTTTCGAATACGAGTAGTGGTTTGAAAAAGTTAAACGTTTTGCTTGATTTATGGTTGGATTTTTTTTGCATCGCTTTTTTAATATAATGGAATCTTTGCGTTTGTCCCTAATGACAGGAATGTGAGAGTTTGTTTATTATTTATTTACATACATACTTAGAAAGTTAAATAAAAGCTTATTAAATATCAGAAGCAAACATGGAACACAATGAGGGCTATCGCGAATGAATTCGCCGCTAGAGGCGCTAGTGTAGCGTGAGGTCTCCGAAATGTCAAATCTCATAGTTTTTGGGTGAGCTGCGCGGGTTTATTTATAATTGGAATTTTTTTGTGAATATTTTGCATTACCTGAAATTAATTATGGCAATTATGCGTTACGGGGCAATGAATGTCTGTGTTTTGAGACAGTTTTGTCTTTTGGAAACTTTTGTCCTCCCGTTTTTTCCGAACAAAACGGGACTAAGCAACACTGTGGTTGCTGGATATTTTAATGGTACGGTTTTAAGGTGTTTTAAATATGATTTTAATCTAAACTTTGTTTTAACGCCCGTAATAACAGACTCTAAAAGCCACACTTAAAAACCTCACGCAACAGTGCGCCATCTAGTGAGACAAAAAACGATAGCCCTCATTGCATATGTGCAAAAACACATAACAATATCACTGTCATAACGAAATAAACCCGGCCTGTTTTTGACAGTGTCAAATGGGTACGAGTATTTTGTTAGTTCGAAACAAAGGGTAGTCTACAGGCATCTGACGCCTGTCAAAATGGGGTTAGAGTTAGCTCTGTCATGATTGAAACGAAGCCTGGAAAGCTGGGCAAGCTGGCCAATTTTTATTCATTGCCTATTTGAATTTCGACTCGATACGTACAGTAGCAGACGGTCGTGGGTTCGAACCCCGGCTCGCACCTCTGAGTTTTTCGAAATTCATGTGCGGAATTACATTTGAAATTTACCGCGAGCTTTGCGGTGAAGGAAAACATCGTGAGGAAACCTGCACAAACCTGCGAAGCGATTCAATGGTGCGTGCGAAGTTCCCAATCCGCACTGGGCCCGCGTGGGAACTATGGCCCAAGCCCTCTTGATCGGAGAGGAGGCCTGTGCCCAGCAGTGGGACGTATATAGGCTGAGATGATGATGATGATGATGACGTACAGTCAAGTGCAAAAATATGTATCGATTTGAACCATTCAAAAATATGTTCTATAATAGCCCTTATAGCGCCCGTCTTCGGATATAGGCCTCCTCTCTACTTTCCAGTCTTGCCTATTCATTGCCACTCGCATCCAGTTTACGCCAGCTTGTTGCCGGATATCATCTGTCCATCTTTTTGGTGGTCGTCCTCTACCGCGGGTGTTAGCACGGGGTCTCCACTCCAGGACTCTTCTCGCCCAACGACTGTGGTCCATTCTAGCAATATGTCCTGCCCATCTCCACTTTCTGCGTTCTATTTCTGAAATATGAATATATATTTTCAAAAATATGTTACCTCGGCCTTATTACGCCGGAATAAGAGTCAACGGTACATATTTTTGAAGGGTTAGATAATTAAGTCCATATTTTTGCACTAGACTGTTCCTACAACGGAAAATCGTTTAGGCTATTTTGGACTCTGAGACGTATAATGGTGGTGATGATATCCAACTGCTAGTGTAAGTATCATCATCATCATCATCCCGGTCTTTATAGGTCACGGTCACCCAGTCACGAACTTTGACGCGCTTCACCTTCGTCATTTTTCATTTGATTGACACAAGAAATAAATTTTTGGTAAAAAAATAATTTTGAATACAAGCTTTTTTGCTGACTGTACTTTTTGTTGACTGTACTTGTATTGTCACCCAAACTACATTTGCATACCAAATTTCAAGTCGATGCCATTAACCGTTGAAGAGTTCCGTCCTTCGGAGACGATCCTGGTTGGACTACCAAGATGTCACTACCAGATTATTGTATTGTCACCTAATTTACATAAGTATACCAAATTTCAAGTCAATCCAACTACTGGAAGTTGGTCGAATTTAACCTGCAAGATTTGATTACAGACAGACAGACACAGACAACGGGACAGGTGAAACTAAATAAAAGCTTGTAAAAATACCTGCCCAATATTTCGTGATGATCTAACTAATGGATTATTGGACCGAAGCTATTTATTAAAACAAACTGATGGACTACATTGTTTTTTTTTTCACTCGTGTTTATCTATTTAGGCGACATAAAATGACTTTTTATGCTCTAATGCATAAAGTAAAATCTTCGTCTAAGACTAAACACAAATAAAAAAGTTTCTATTTTTTTTGATAATTTTCAATTTGTATAAAACTAAAAGTAAGCAAATAAATCAATAAAACTAAATATTTATAATCACATTAGCAACGCATGAAAAATAAAAGATACCTTTGAAACGAACAATGTTTCCTCTGTTGTTATTTCATCTCCTCACAATCAAACTGAAAAGCACGAGTGTAAAACTCGAGCATTAAAGCCATTATCCCCTCGACGTGTCTATCCACCCTCACCGTGCCGGCTCGGGTGGCTATATGAACATCTCGGGTAAAATGGCTCGTTTTATGCTGTTGTCGTACAATCTACTATTTTTACCCTGGAAACTACCCAACTCTAATTTTACATTTTAATAATACAGTTATTCTAAAGACAAGTTTCACATAGATCAGATCATCCCCGGATCTATCGCCCGTCCCATTTTCTTAAGCCCAACCTTGACACATAAGGCTATATACATTATACAGGGTGTTCCCAAAACGCCATCACACTGTTTTCGCTTCGTAGCTCTCAATAACGCGCTCCGCTGTTCACAGGATGATGATTAATGATTTCAATGTGCGAATGACTGTGTGAGTTTGACGAATGTGCTTGTTTGCGATTTGGCACTGATACCTGTAGAAAGTTGAAGGTGGGGGCTTGGGGAGATTTGAAAATGTCTAGCACCTTCAGAGTCTTAACTTTTTTAATAGATGTAGTACTTGAGACCTACACGTGAGTCACCAGCTTTATCATTTTTCAAAATTATTTATTCATATTTAAGAAAGTACATAGATATTCATAGATAAACATTGAATAATCTTGGATCTAGTAAATTAAATTTAGTGATGTTAAAGCTAGGTTCAAGTGTAACCCATATTTTACGTCCACTTGTAGGCTTTTTAATTTAGGTTTAAGTGGTCTTAAGTCCTGTCAGATCCGTACAAGAACTGTCAGTTTAAGCCTTAAATCGAGATTTAAAAAAGCCTACAAGACGTCCATAGACACTAAGGTATATAAGGATATAATACATCTCGAGCATTTAACATCGCATTACAAAAACTTAAAACATAAACTTAGTTGTTACTTACTTATTCAAACTAATTTCAAACTCAATTAATTTAACTTAAATTCAAGTGTCAAACAACAAAATAAACAATAAATAATCTGGCGACAAAGCAGTCACCCTCACCTTGAAATCGTCAACAAATTTTCAGTGTTATTTCAAGTATTATTTAAACATTTAGCCGCTATTCTTAGTGTTAATTTGTTTTTTATAAAGTACAGGAGACCACGAGGTTAAACTTAAAATTTATCACGATAGCTACCTTGATCAAGTCAATTGATGGGATTCATACATATAAATAACACAACGTTTAATCACACCGTAAAAAAAATGTTTATTGCATTTCGTAACTGGACATCAATACTCCGTATTGAGATATTTAGAAATCCTGAGGACTGCGGCCAACTATACAACTATAGAAAGAAGAAAGAAAGAAAGAAAATAATTTATTTATAATAGCAATGACATATTAAGGTTAGGAAAAATAACAATAAGAAGTGTTGCCGCTATAAAAAGGTCCCGGCTCAGCATATCGCGCTATACAATATAGGCGGGAAAAACAACCCTTCCTTGTAAGTACTTATGGAATAAAATATGAAACACACTAGCCTTTTGCCCGCGACTTGGTCCACGTAGAATTTTTTTATCGCTATCCCGCGGGAACATGCAATTTCCCAGGATAAAAACTATCTCATGACCCTCCCCGGGACTCAAACTATCTGTATACCGAATGTCATCTAAATCGGTTCAGCGGCTTACACGAGAAAAGGTAACAAACAAACAGACTTACAAACTTTTGCATTTATAATTACTAGTAGGATAAGCTTTCATACAAAACATTAGGTATCTATCACTGCATCTAACCGTCACTCTTCTGCGGTTATTTAACACCTGGTAAAGTGAGCGTTGCCCCGCGACGTAATAGGGCGCGTTAATTAAGAGGAAAACAGAGCTAAAATAAACCCTCCCATTAATTACTCGCTGAAACGACTCTAGTACCGATTACACAGCACTATAGGGGACAGTAATGTTATCGGATGGGCTTTTCCAGCAAGACAAGTGAAGGAAAAGAAAGTACGAAAACAATACAATACAATGGCTCTTTCTTGTGCAGTCGCCCACTTTGATTCCTAGGCCACCATTATAGTAGGTAGGTTCTATAATAGAACGTTTTCATAGTAAATAATTTTGGTTTGTCTATAGCAATGCTTATTGGATGACGTAAAATGTCACGATGACCAGAGGCCGTATTGCCTAACGTTTCTGGTGCTCGCGATTGCAATCAAATGACAGAATTCACATATAGAAACTGTCATTTGATTGTGATCGCGAGCGTCAGAGACGTTAGCCAATCCTCTGGCAGGTTCTGTGGCACCCTAGGAATCAAACTGGTTGACTGTACACCATAATAGTACCTAAGCAAAATCAATACAGAAAACAGGTACCTACCTATACAGGGAAAAAATTACAAGGTAAGCAACAGACCGCCTTATCGCATCAACGTTTAAGTAACGTTTATTTCTGATGAATAAAAAACATACGTTTGTGTAGTCACAAAACGGTCCCAAATTAGCACTGCTGATCAAAGTATCTAGCCGCTGATCTTCCTTGGTATCCTTGATTCATTCAAATAGAAATAAGTTTTTGATAAATTTAATTTCACAATCAATCTATTTTTGGCTGTACTTTAGTGTACTTTGAGTTGTTGTTTATTTTCATCCTTAATTACATAACCGCACTAAGTTTCAAGTTAATACCATAAATCATGTAAGAGCTCGAATACTAGTTTTGAAAAAACGCAAATTTTAATACACTGTATAAAAAATTACGTAATTTTTACGTCATCTACTCCAAAAGTTTGCTTCCTTATTCTACTGTTTACACATCTAATTGTGGATATTTACCTACCGGTTTTTTTATTATGAACTACTTGTAGCACTTTCAGAGTGAGAAAAGCGTATTTCAGAGCGTGTTTTGTAAACAATGAATGGGCTGTTGTAATTACCAAGCTACGGATTAATTTCGTTAACGAATTACGTACTTTTAAAAACTTTTTAAGGTTTCGTATTAAAAAGAATGATATCTTTACAGAATCACTCGTGTGTGTCTGTCTATCTGTCCAGTTGTCACAGCAAATTGGATTCTAGACTGGAGTAGATTGACATTTGGTATACTTATACATTTAAGATGCACAGACATGGAGTCAAATTTCATTTTTTCTTTCAATCAAACTTTAGAGACAACATTACACACGCATTTTGGGGATCCGAAATTAAACCATGACAACATTTTTTTATAAAAACCATGAGGGAAAGGAGAAAACTCGTGCTTGACTCGGACTCGCACACTAAGCGTTCCGTACAAATTTAAAAGCAAGTAAGAACCAAATTTCTATTCTGCAGTAGGTAGATTGATAGGTATGAAACGTTTTAAAGATAATAATATATAATATAATAGTCAAAACAAACTTTGCAAAACTTGCTTTGCTTGCTGATATATGATTATGGATTAATTTGGAGTGAGATTAAGGGAATCTGGAATACGGAAATTCGCCGAAGAACTAAAGTCATCGACATAGCTCGAAGAATACGCAAGTTGAAGTGGCAATGGGCGGGCCACGTCGCTCGAAGAACAGTTACCCGTTGGAGGATAACAGTCCTCGAAAGGCTACCACGAATAGCAAGTGGATGCAAGTGAGCTGTCGTTCATTGTGGCGTTCTAAGGAGGCTTTGTTCAACAATGGACGTCTTCCATAATATAATTTTCGGAGAAAATTTAGAAATCATCAAGCTGTTTAAAAGCTACCGAGAACCCCGCTTAGCGGAACCCTAGAAACCGTATCCGTTTTCATATACGTCTCAACGTTGCTATCAATAGATTTATCTAAGCTTTGACACGTATTAATGCCATACATCTT
Source organism: Choristoneura fumiferana (assembly GCF_025370935.1). Classification (NCBI taxonomy): domain Eukaryota; kingdom Metazoa; phylum Arthropoda; class Insecta; order Lepidoptera; family Tortricidae; genus Choristoneura; species Choristoneura fumiferana. The sequence continues at coordinate 8,646,807 of NC_133500.1, forward strand.
CAGTGAAATAATGAGTTCTTCTTTGTGCGTTTGTTGTGTTTGATCAAACGTTTGCCGTGCTCGAGTTGTATGGGGTAAGATGACGTTGTTTAATGGCCAATGTGTGTGGTTTGGTTTTCTTTGACTATGTAAATTAGAAATAACTGCAACAAGACTGCTTGTCTACCTTCACTTTGTCTATTTATTTATATAATTGCAATGTATTGATTTTTGGCTATCGATAAAGAGGGTGCTTGGGTGCACGAACTTTGGTCGGAGCCTTTCAAGATTAATTATTAAGCTAATTTTAGACTACGAAAATTTGTGTATACACGCAGTTTCTCTACGTGAATACGCGTGTACGTACACACAAAGACACTTCGTGTATAACTGAGTGTAGAGTCGTGTAGAGTCATAGTTTGTTTGTGCAAAAACTTTTATTTTGTTAAAGCAGTTTCCGACAAACGAGTTCATATAATCTGTATTATCAACACTATGTTATACCCACTGTATCTACAAGGTGAGCCCTGTGGCAGGAGCAAAAAATTAAACCACAGCTTCCACTCTTCATCTTGAGCTAATTTAGTACCACAACTTTTGAAAAAAGCTTTGTTTGTTTATTTGTTTATACTCTTTATGCTTGTATTATGATTTTTATTGTAAGTAGTTTAAAGTTTAATTGGACAAGCAATGTATTGCGAAATCCGTCATTTTGTTACGTAGCAGGCGATGTCATAAATTTAGGCTATTGGATGACGTACATTGAATACCATTTAAATGGTTGGGAATAACATAATTATATAATTACTTAATTTTTGAAAGTTGCAGTGCAGAACTAAAGAAGTTCCATTTGAGTAGCAGAACCTGTGTTTTAATTTTTTGCTCCTGTAACAGGGCCCACTGGGTACGTATGTACATAATGTACATATTAATACACATAAACAAGTTTTACTTTGTTCTCGCGCTGTTTTAAGAGTAACTTCATTTCTATTCATATATGCGAATATTGCAAGTTAAATAAAAGTTCAAAAACACGTAAACCTTGTATTCATTTTAGCATCTTTGGAATGACTACGAGTAATATATAAACAGACTTCCAACAGATAAATTCTATAACTTCTACCTTTTATTCTTGGAAAACGCAAGTTCCCGTGGGACTCTGACGATATTTCAGATACTAATTTATTCACAAGAATTGAGCATTTAAAGTTAAAATATTCTTAAACATTGACGCCATTGACGTCTTCAGAACGCACCCCAGCCAACAAGCAAACATTTGCGACCAACACGCCAACATGGATTAACGAATGATATAGCAATGACTCAACGTAATTATGACAAGGAGCGAAACCCAACTGATCAATATTCAGCCCTTAAGGACTTTCGTGGATCAAAGAGTACTTGGCAAAAATTGGATCAAAATATTTAGAGCAGGGGCGACAAACTCGATCTTATGGAGTTGTTACGTTATTTTACTGACAGCGAAACTACAGGCTAGGTATTATTATTTATTTATCTATTTACATGTAACATGACGGTAGATACCATAACGTTACATTAGTTAGATCATCATCATGTCAGCCGAAAGATGTCCACTGCTTGACATAGGCCTCCCCCAAGGCTCTCCACTCAGACCGGTCTTGTGCTTTCCGCATCCACCGCGATCCCGCGATCTTAACCAGGTCGTCGCTCCATCTTGTCGGAGGCCTACCGACAGCTCGTCACCCGGTCCGATTAGTCAGTTAGATACTTAAAATTAATTATGTACTAACCAAAAACTAGTGACGTGCAATTCTAACTCATCCTTCATTTTCTCTAGCTTCCTCCATTCAATCTCCATTCTCGGTATCTTGGTCACAAACAGACCCGTAGGCTGCTTCAAGTACAGAGTTGAGGAGCGCTTGTGATTATTATTGTTTGTTAGCCTATTCGCTCTCTGTCCAGTGCGTACGGCCAAGGATCATGAAGTATTCATGCGCCACCATGGAACCTTTTCAAAGGAAATGTCATTCCGATTTTCCTTGTTAATTAATACGATGTCACTATGATCACTTATTTTAAGTTACACGTCCTTCCTTGGGTCATCAAATTACTTTACGTGTACCAATTCAAGACAATAGATTCAGTAGCTTCGGAACAAATTGGCTAATGTCAGCCAAACAGACTGTGATCATCCAAGTGTTTCGTTTTAGCCTTAAGGTAAGGAACTCTTAAAAAATAGGAATAAACGTAATGTTCCTTAAGTTTGCGATAAAAAAATAACGTGCTAAGACTAAAGAACGCATGAAAATTACCACCGGGTCGCATACAGCCCGCGGGCCGTATGTTGACACCCCTGATTTGGACTCTACAAGGGGACGCGATCTTAAGAAATTGGTATTAGCATATTCAAATATGTTGACGTCTTATCCTCGGTCAAGGTTAAAGGAAAGCTTTTCAATGTTGGTCTGCGGTTTTTTTGTAAGAAAATGTTATTTTTACACATTTAGTAGGTACTATAATGTCGAGAAAAAAAAGTCGTGCGAAGGTTCAGAATTATACATACTTAGTACTTATTAATATATAGTATATAATAAATACGTCCATGAGCAATGTTTTAGTTTTACGGGCACATTTAACTTTGCTAATCACTGCTAGATGGCGGTGTACGACTTTCGTGTCATGATAGCGGAACGTAGCTTTAAAAGTATAGGAATAGCAGCTAAAAAATTAATGAAAAAAAAACGGGACGAAAAAATAACTGTTTAACCGTAAGAGATATTAAATACTGCAGTTTTATGTAACACAGTTAGAACTTATTCAGCGCCCATTAGTTCATTATTATGCAATTTTTCCCTCAAAAAGTTAAAGTAAGTAATTAAATATAAGAAGAGACATATTCTTGTTTTTGACTCTTGTTTTTGACATAACTTTAAAGATAAAGCAAGCAATATAAAGAAACATACGAAAGGACAATAAATTCCGGCCATGTGAAACGAACAAAATTCACTCGTATTCTTTTATAAAGTGAATAAAACTCAATAGGTATACATACGGAAAGTTAAAAGTACAAACTTTTAATATGTATCTAGCTGACATCCGCATCCGAGTTAGGTACTATAGGTAGAGTCATTCATGATGACGCGTGCCGTGGTTCTTATTACAATGTCATTAATGGCTAATTTTGACAGAATCACGCGTGTTCGTATTAGGTATATTTAACTAGGCATTGTAAAAGAAAACTTAATTTAAAAACTGAATTAAACTTATTCCTATTCATCATCATCATCATTATTACTCCACTGCTGGACATCTAGGCCTCTCCAATACGGTATTTGACTATTTTTGATATGTTTTATAAATGTCTGTTATCGATCAAAGAAGCAATTTTTAAGTTATCTTTACAAATAACAAAGTTATAAAGGTTAGACAGAGAAAGACTTGCATGTGACGTCACACAAAAGTTGCGCCATACTTGCTGCATAGAGAAAAGCGTTTGAGAAAGAGACGGGTATATAGATTTTTCAAAAAATCACTCATCATCATCATCATCAGCCTACCGCAGCACACTGCTGGACATGGGCCTCCTCCATGGCGCGCCACAATACTCTGTCTTCAGCCCCTCGCATCCATCCGCCGCCAGCGACCTTTTTAAGGTCGTCCATCCGTCAAAGAATCACTATAAATCCAATTGTCAACCGATTTAAATTTTCTCTTCGCTAAACACTGTCTGTATATCTATGTTTTCAGAATAATATATCAGACATGGCAAATTCAGGAGTTGTCAAATAACGTATTGCACGCCACTAAGCACGATCCTCGGCCACTCTCATCCAGTCCTTGCCAGCCTCTATTCCTATAAAAAAAAATTTAGTTATAAAGAGGTATGACCACACAACGCCCTGCACGCTGCTGGCAAACTCGTATCAGAGGCCAGTTCCGTACCATTACCTATACAACATTAGACATTAGCATAAAAAACACTTTTGAGGGGAGCCCCCCTTAAATATTTATTTTATTTTAATTATTTATTTTTAAAGGGAATATACGACTAAATATTCTTTGAATATTTCAAGCTTCTACATGTTGCCGGCCGGTTGTTATGTTCATTGTATTTTTTTGTATTTTTTTTAAATGTGGCAATAAATGTCTTTTTATTTTATTTATTTTTTATTTACTAATATCGAGCAAATAACGGCAAAAAAAATACGTTTTTTGTATGGGAGTCTCCATAGATATTAATTATTTTATTCTGTTTTTAGTATTTGTTGTCATAGCAGCAACAGAAATACATAAATCTGTGAAAAATTCAACTGTCTAGCTATCACGGTTCATGATATACAGCCTGGTGACAGACGGACGGACGGACAGCGGAGTCTCAGTACTTATATTAATAGGGTCCCGTTTATACCCTTTGGGTACGAAGCCCTAAAAACTGCCCATTCGTTTTTTCAACTGATTACAATAACAGTCCTAATGTTTTAATAACAGTTGTTAAAATTATTTGATTATGAATAAGTAAACGCTGCGTTTTATCCCGACTTTAGCACTGTATGTTTTCACGCACTTTGACGACTTAATATAAACTTTACAGTTGTCTCACCTATTTTACAGTGTGGTTTAACTGGTCGGTTATCGGAATAACGAGTGTCTTATCGTGTTAGGGCCACAGTGAGGTATCGCCAGGACTTAAAGACATCATCATCATCATCATCGCAGCCTATTACGTCCCACTGCTGGGCCCAGGTCCCTTGGGCCGTAATGCCCACGCGGGCCCAGTGCGAATTGGGAACTTCACACACAGCTTCGCAGGTTTGTGCAGGTTTCCTCACGATGTTTTTTTTTGGCCGTAAAGCTCGTAGTTAATTTCGAATGTAATTTCGCGCATGAATTTCGCAAAACTCAGAGGTGCGAGACGGGGTTTGAGCCCACGGTCCTCTGCTTGTGAGGCCATAGGTTAAACCACTAGGCCACCACGGCTTATATTATTTTGTTTCAGATAAGACAAGTGTTAAGTATATAATTATTATGTTAGATATATGTATAAACAATGCGAATGTTTGTTCTTGAATCTTGGGTATTTACTATGTGTTTAAGTATATATTTATAGCTATACAAGCTGGGCCCTGTAACAGGAGCAAAAAACTAAACCACAGCTTCCACTCTTCATCTTGAGCTAATTTAGTTCTACAACTTTTGAAAATAATTTGTATTGTGATTTTTATTCTAGTTTAAAGTTTAATTGGACAAGCAATGTATTGCGAAATCCGTCATTTTGTTACGAGACAGGCGATGTCATTTAGGCTATTGGATGCCGTACATTGAAAATACCATTCAACTTGTTTAGAATAATCATAATGATGAAATTACTTAATTTTTGAAAGTTGCAGACTTAAAGTAGTTCCATTTGAGTAGCAGAACCTGTGTTTTAATTTTTTGCTCCTGTTACAGGGCCCACCCGGTATAAGTATTTATTTAGTTTATGCGTTACCTAGTACCCATAGTACAAGCATTGCTTAGTTTGGGACTGGGTCAATTGGTGTTAATTGAGCCATGATCCGCGTAGGATTCATTTATCGCTATCCCGCGTGTCCTTCCCGGGACTTTAAACTATATGTAGACTGAATTTCATCTTGGTTCAGCGCGGCATCGGAGATTTTTTCCCTATCCCATGGGAATATCGGGATAAAAAGTATCCTATGTTTCAATCCAGGTTATAAACTAACTTTTTGCAAAATTTCTTTTAAATCCGTCCAGCCGTTTCAGCGTGAAGAAGTAACAAACATACTCACTCACTCACAAACTTTCACATTTATAATATTAGTAGGAAGTAGGATTGAAATAGGATCACCGTAATCGAAATCTATGTAGACTTCATATTATAGTATTAGCACTATAGTTATACTGAAATGCGCAGAAGCATAACATTAAATGTAACCGAGCATCGGATGTTTGCAGCAACATAAGAAGGTGGGTAGTAAAAACAAAGAGCACGGCATTAATTACTGGTTATGCAGTGTGTGTGTCCATCCTACTTCCTATTAATATTATAAATGCGAAAGTTTGTGTGTGTGTGTTTATTGCTCCTTCACGCTAAAACGGCTTGACGGATTTGGATGAAATTTGGTATGTAGGTAGCTGAACATTTGGAATAACACATGAGCTACTTTTTATCCCGATATTCCCACGGAATAGGGATAAAATCTTGAAATAACAACCTTTGGGGTTAGAGTCATGAAATTTGGTATGTAGCTAGCTGGACATCTGGAATAACACATAGGCTTCTTGTTATCCCGATATTCCTACGGGATAGGGATAAAATCTTGAAATTTCAACTGCTAGGTTTGGAGTCTTGAAATTGTGGACAGTTGTTCTTAACACAACCTCAATGAAGACCATGATATATTTTTTTGGGGAATTGTAACGAACAGATCGAATAGTTTGCGCGTGCGAAGCCGCGGGTAAAAACTAGTTGTTAATAAAAAATATCCAGAAACAACTTCTGATCTAATGATAAATCTCGAACATGCACTTAGGAGGTTTGGATAGGGAGTTCTAAGGAGTTCTAAGGTCTTCAATGACATGTCAAAGAGCTATCAGTTAAAAGGTATTGGTTCTTCATCGTCGATCTGGCCGTCTTCAAATCTAGGATGAATAGGTATTTATTAGGCAAGCGTGCTCTATCTTAGCCCACATCTTCGCTTACCACCAGGCGCGACTGTGGTCAAAACCCAAGCCTATTTCTGTGTAAAAAAATCTTGTTCGGGGCTCAATATAATACAAATACTCTTTATTGTACGCCAGAAATAGTAAGAGTTCTCCTTTTTTAATTCTGCACAGACACTGTATATAAAGCGTAACATTGACGTTATTTTAAATTTCAAATGTCGTATTTAATTGAATTAATCCGGATAACTCACATCTTAAATCGTGTTTAGCTCGACATGTTCCGGACTTAATTGTAGCCCTACCTCTTGGATTTAAGACGTGAGGTTTCCCGATTTATTTCATCAAATATAAGTGAGTCTCACGTTAGTTTCATGTTCATAGTTCTAATGTCGCCCCGTGTAACAATGGAGACGTGCAACCGAAACTAATTGGTCCGGTAGTCGGACGGTGCCGCGCCGTCCGCATCGCACCGGTTTTAATTTCCGACGTCAGTGGAGGTGTTACATTTTTACTATTTGACTACACGTAGCGGCAGGGTTAACGTTGGTTCCGTATAATTTTGGCACATTGTTCATTAATGCAATTCTTCGAATGTATGTTGAAGTTCATATATTTCGTACTATTTCGTAGAACTTCGCTTAGTGCTTTACTATGTTAGGCTGCGCGTCCACCAGACGAGGATGCGTTGCGAAGGAATGTGTTTCTCATGAACCATGGTTTTTAATTGTATTTTTTTTGCTGTGCCGAATTTTGGTAAACAACAACAAACAATACAATACAATGACTCTCTAGTGTACACCAGAAATAGTAAGCGATACAGAAAACAGGTACAGTCACCAGCATTAATATCTGCCACAGCGGAGCGTGCACAAATATCTGACACGTCCTTCCGGCCCTAGAAATAGAGTCGTATCAGATATTTATGCACGCTTGTTGTGTCAGATATTGGTGCTGGTGACTGTACACAGAAAGAAAATAACAAGGTAAACAATAGGCGGCCTTATCGCTTAAGAGCTATCTCTTCCAGACACCTTTTTTACAGAAAAAGATACATTATTTTATGGAAAACGATACATTATGGCATATGAAATTCGGGCAATCGATAGAGAACCGTACAAAATAGGTCTTAAATATTATTAGGTTGCACATGCCTTAAGGTCCCGGGTTCGATTCCCGGCCGGGGCAGATATTTATATGAATAATACACATGTTTATTCTCGGGTCTTGGTTGTTTAATATGTATTTAAGCATGTATTTATCTATATAAGTATGTTTATCCGTTGCCTAGTATCCATAATACAAGCTTTGCTTAGTTTGTGAATACGTCCATTGGTGTCAAGTGTCCCATGATATTTATTTATTTATTTATTCCTTGCACCCTCGCACATCTCTGGTGGAAACGCAGCCTAACAGAAGTTTACCAAAGCGGGTGTAAATATTCGAAAGCTTTATTAATAGGTGCTTAATCATATCCCTAAAATAGAACCTACAAAGCCTATCCGTTTTAGGTCATAATTAAAGTTCGCACGTGTAACCTATATCTTGCGCATGATTGCAACAAAGGAGTAATTATAATTGTCCTATAAGGAGCATAATAGTCCTATAAGGAGCATAATAGTCCTATAAGGAGCATAATAGATTTCTATTACGACAAAATTTGTACTTGAACAATTGCCACGGACAATGGGTTACACTTTACTAAACTAGCTGTTACCCGCGACTCCGGCGGCGTACAATTCGTTAATCGCTATCCCGCGGGAACTATGCTATTTTCCGGGATAAAACTGTCCTATGTCCTTCCCCGGGACTCAAACTATCTGTACCGAATTTCATCTCAATCGGTTCAGCGGTTTAGAAGTAAAGAGGTAACAAACAAATAAACAGACTTACAAACTTTCGCATTTACATATAATACTAGCGGTTACTCGCGACTGCGTCCGCGTAGTATGAAAAATAGTTTGCGTCCTATTCTCAGACCTACCCTACCGAGTATACACAAAAAAAAACCGGCCAAGAGCGTGTCGTACACGCCCAGAATAGGGTTCCGTAGCCATTACGATAAAATCTAAAATCAAATAATATTTTTCTAAGGATTTCGTATTGTGTACTAAATCTTCCAAGTTTAGGTATATTTTATACCTTAGGCTGCTATTTACTTATAAACTACTAATAATACTCAAGCAATCTTAGCCGTTATTTCAATGAAAATTTGCACTTTAAAGTTGAATATTTCGCAAACAGATCACTGAATAGAAAAATTGACTTAATAATAATAATAAATTCATTTATTTCGGTCAACTTGGCCCATACAATAAATACCTTACAGACTCGTGTCACAAGATATAGATTAGATTAGTGGAAAATATATATGAGGGAATGAGGGTGGATTTGCGGACGAATGATTTGATGGACAAGAGCGGACGGAATGACCGATGATTTCTGTGAAGTGAATGAGACGAGCGAGTGAGTGAGAGAGATTTAAGTTGAGTTACGATCGGGTGAGCCTTGGTGCTAGTTGTGTTTTCTGTTTTCTCTTGTGTTCAAAGTATTCCATTTAATTTTATATGCTCAGCGGGTGACCTTGTGGAGAACCCGTTTGCCCGGCTACCTGGCTTCAAAGCCAGTCGTAAGAACTGGACGACGTTGAACCGCATCCGCTCGGGTTTCGCCCGCTGCAACTACTGCCCGCACAAGTGGGGCCTTAAAGACTCGCCAGCGTGTGACTGCGGCGCTCCGCAGCAAACAGCCTACCACATCATGGAGGAGTGCCCCAACCGACGTTTTGCTGACGGCTTCAGGGGGCTTAACAGATGCTCTGGGGAGGCTATAGACCGGCTAAATAATTTAGATTTAGTTTTATAAGAAACGCAGGACTTGTATCTTTGAAAGGCCGTACGATAATAATAATAATAATTTTATAATAAACTTTTCTACTTTCTTTGTTTATAGTTTCGTTGTTGTTTCCTTCACACGATCCCACATCATCATCATCATCATCCCAGCCTATATACGTCCCACTGCTGGGCACAGGCCTCCTCTCAGAACAAGAGGGCTTGGGCTATAGTTCCCACGCGGGCCCAGTGCGGATTGGGAACTTCACCATTGAATTGCTTCGCAGGTTTGTGCAGGTTTCCTCACGATGTTTTCCTTCACCGCAAAGCTCGTGGTAAATTTCAAATGTAATTCCGCACATGAATTTGGAAAAACTCAGAGGTGCGAGCCGGGGTTTGAACCCACGACCCTCTGTTTGAGAGGCGATAGGTCAAACCACTAGGCCACCACGGCTTTTATGGGATTTTATATGTACAAAAATACTGCTTTCAATATGACTTCAGTTCCCAGTAAGTTTTCTTTTCTATGAAAAAAGCATTTTTCTCCGATACCGCATATTTCGTGAGCCCACATGATTTGTCCATATATTTTATCTCGTCTATTTATCTATACAACATGGTCGGAAACGCAGGCCATAAAATACAGGGTGCTACATAAAACTTGTAAAGCGGCCATAAAGTCGGTAAAAGGCCGTTTTTTTCGTAAAACAAAGTAATACAGCCTTTATTAGGTACTATGTTTATGGGTAGCGATTCAATTATATGGGGTTCATGCCGGTTCTAAGGTGCATTAACGGTTCTTATGTCTACAGTTTAAACTAGTTGTTGTCCGCGACTTCGTCTGCGAAGTATCCATTTAGCGATAGCCCACGCTGAAAAGTCATTACGATTTTCCTTGTTAATTAATGTGATGTGACTACAGCGCTTACTGTGAAATGATTCTATGGTGGCTCATGAATTAAAGTCCTTGAACGTACGCATTTTCCAGAAATTGAAAGAATTTTATCATTTCAAAGTTAAATATCTCAAAAATGGTTAATGGTATTGGTATAGCTAATGGTTGAAACTCGCTTTCACGTAGAAAAACGCATCAAAATCTGTACGTCCGTTTGAGAGCTACGTTGCCACAAACAGATAGAAAGACTATGTCAAATTTAAAACACCCCTCTTTTTGCCTCAGGAAAAGTATCCTACATACTCGTGCTATCAGTGTGTTGAATATCAACCAAATTTGAAAAGTTTTTGAAATTTGTTTCATATCGACGGACGGTTTTTTTTCTGAAACTGTAAACTACGCGGAGTCCGCGGATCGGCAAGTGCAGCGTAGGACGTCCACCAACGAGATGGACGGATGAACTAGTTAAAGCCGCGGGCTTACGATGGATGTAGGCCGCTGCCAACCGAAGCGACTTGAGGTCTATGGGGGAGGCCTATGTCCAACAGTGGACATCCTACGGCTAAGATGATGATGATGATGAAACTACAAGCATTTGCGTATCTAGGGTTATTTTTCAGGGGGGGGGCGGCCTGGGTTTGCCAAGATATCAGTATTATAGAATTTTGAATCGGTTGCCCAATAACGGCCGTTTAACACTTGGCGTTACGTGGTTAATATAAATTAGCTATACTATTTATATGTAGAACCTTTAAATGTATTATTATGTAAGAGGGCTCGTCCTTTACCGAGGTTCCGCGGTGGCTAATGAATTATGAAACGACGCTCAGCACTCTTACTTGACATAGGCCGAGAGCTAGAGCCCTGTTTCTAACCCCTAAAGCAAAAAGGGCGATGTTAAGTTTGACCGGACCCCAATGTCTATGACGTCTGTATTTGTTTCTATGTGTTGTCAAATTCATAGTCAAAAACATTTTTATTCAATTTAGGCTTTAACAAGCACTTATGAATATAAAAAAATACCATCGATTTGGAAAAACTTCTATTGAGATGAATCCGGCGAAAAAGTCAACGAGGTATATTTTTTAAAACAGATTTACAATCTTACTAAATGATATCTATACATAACAAGTTTTTCACATATAGGTGTTCAATAAAGAGTCACTGTAATGTATTGTCTGTCTGTGGCATCGTAGCTGTCAAACACGTGGACCGATTTTAACGTGGTTTTTTTTACGTGAAAGCGAGTTTCCCTACAGTGTTTATAGCTATGTTTTATTCAATTTAATTGAGTCAGCATTTTTTAAGATCTTTCACTTTAAAACAACAATGACGAGGATTTTGCAACTTTTTGATGGTTAGGTTATAAACTGTCAAAATCAGATGCCTATACCAATTCTGTATTGTAACTCTGTTGACGAATAATTTATTTCAAAGCAACTGAAATATAATTTCTGAGTTAATCGAAAACATGTCTGGTTATAAAGGCTATTATATACTTTTTTATACATGCATTTAGAGTTTTGTCTGAATAAAAAATCATTTTTTTTATGTAGCCCGCAATATGTCCCACTGCTGGGCAAAGGCCTCCCCTTTCTTCCGCCAATCAGTCATTGTATTCCGCCACAGAAAAACCGGCCAATTGCGAGTCGGACTCTCGCACGAAGGGTTCCGTACATCATTCATTAGACATTAGCAAAAAAATCACGTTTGTTGTATGGGAGCCCCCAATAAATATTTACTTTATTCTGTTTATAGTAGGTATGTGTTGTTATAGCGGCCACAGTTATACATAATCTGTGAAAATTTCAACTGTCTAACTATCACGAGTCTAACTATCGAGATACAGCCTTGTGACAGACGGACGGACGCGACGGACGGACAGGAAGTCTTAGTAAAATGGGGTTTCCGTTTTTACCCTTTGGGTATGTGGCGACACCCCCGCCACATATTGTGTGATCAGCATTTTAGCTAACCACGCGGGGCCCGCTGCCAACGGACGCCAGTCGGTACGCAACCACCTTACTTGCCACGCGCCTACCAACGCGCCCCGACTCCCGCCTGGTTAGCCCGCCTTCTGAACTTTTCTTATAACATACATGTGTGTTATTAAAGAATATTAGCTACCTACTTTGTTCATCTCTTCCATCCCAGCACGCAACCCGAACTATAGCCATTGCCAGTAAAAGGTAGTTAAAGTGGTGACCCCGTTTTCGAACACGTGCTAACTAGATTCGTTTGTGAGCTAACCAGGCGGTTAAATTCAGTGAAACCACAAAGTGACCTCAGAAGTAAAAGCCTCAACAGTCGAGCAGTCAGACCACCGAACTGCTATCTGATAGCGGCAAAAGCAAGATAGCACCGTTCCGGACCAATCTTACACAAACACATATCGTTACATCAGCAAATATTTTCGCCGAACGTCGTCTCATTCCTAGAAGCCATCACAACCGCCAAAGCGTGTGGTTAAAGGATGTTATATATTGCCGCCGGACATCGTGTCATTTGAAATCCATCTTGAAGCCATCACAGCCGCCAAAGCGTGTGGTTAGAGGATCTTCATTGCACCGTCGAGTGTCGTCGCAGGGAGTCATGCCATTACACGCAGAGGTCGCTCATGAAGTCATTACAGCCGCAAAGGCGTATGGCATGAAGACTTTCTTGTCAGAGCATGATCAAGCGGGACCTACAAGCGCCGCATTCCAGCCCAGTCACGTTGCATAGCAGTGGAGCAGCGTCAGCGCGGGCACAGAGCGATCATATTACAAACGTCGTAAACATGAGCGCAGCGTCGATTTATTTGCATCAGCATTACCGTAACAATATAGGAGTACAGTCAGTCATGAAAAGAGGTTACAAGTTGTCAATTGTTTTTATTTTTGGCTGTTTTTTTTTTTTTTTTTGTGTATACATTTTATTTTTCTCAAAGAAGGGGGGGGAGTGATGTGGCGACACCCCTGCCACATATTGTGTGATCAGCATTTTAGCTAACCACGCGGGGCCCGCGGCCAACGGACGCCAGTCGGTACACAACCACCTTACTTGCCACGCGCCTATCAACGCGCCCCGACTCCCGCCTGGTTAGCCCGCCTTCTGAACTTTTCTTATAACATACATGTGTGTTATTAAAGAATATTAGCTATTAGCTACCTACTTTGTTCATCTCTTCCATCCCAGCACGCAACCCGAACTATAGCCATTGCCAGTAAAAGGTAGTTAAAGGTACAAACCCTAAAAACTGATCATTTGTGTGTCTCTTTCTACCCTAATCTTATACCGTGTGACAGAAAGAAGTAGCGAAAACGATTGTGATTTCAAGTATGTTAGATGATAAGGCCTCAGACCTTCACTACAATGGTCTCGTAGTTTTCCCGTTTTTCGTGACACGAACTCTTCGACTATAACAATGTACTGAACCCAATGAGCGTTTTTGTATGAATATATTCTCGAATAAAATCAAGGTATGAATAATTCAGTATCCTTTGGGTGTAACGAAAATAGCAAAAACCCCTCTAAGATATCTTTGACAGTTAATTTTATGATTTTGTCTCCCCCGTGAATTGAGAATGAGGTATTAAATTTTGTTCACAATTTCATTATTTTACTGGGGGTTATATTGTTTTGGTAAAGGGTATTCTCGAAGGGGATCGCGTTTATTTTTTATTTCTTGGCTGAAAACGTTTTTAACCACCGAGGAAACGAAGGCGGGGGGTTCTATACAGACAGTTATTTTATTTCTTGTAATTCGCGGTGTAAGAGCCAGTTCTACCTTATCTACCAAAAAATAATGAATCGTTTTTTATTACTCATGAAACTGCTCTGAATGTAGTCCTGTTGGAATTGCCTAAACAACGTATTGATATATTCGATACTACACTTGACCAGGGGTAAACTTAAAAAAAAAACGTAAAAAACAATAACGAATTATTTTAAGCAGCCCTTAGGCAAGGTTCCGAAGATGCTGGCGTTCCCTCATTGAATAGTTAAACTAATTATATGTTCGAGGAAGCTGCCAGCTCTTCAGTCTGTGACGTCGACTAACCTCTTAGTTATTGCTCAGCTTCAAATTCAAATTCAAATCATTTATTCAGTAAATAGGCCGCAATGGGCACTTTTACACGTCATTTTTTAAACTACCAGCGCTTTCGGAAAGACCATCATTGCCAAGAAGAATGCGCCGCAAGAAACTTGGCAGAAAGTCATTTTTTTCAAAATAAATAAGTAAATAAATATCACGGGACAATTCACAGCAATTGACCTAATCCCAAAGTAAGCTTAGCAATTAAAGCTTGTGTTATGGGTACTAAGCAACGGATAAATATAATTATATATATAGATAGATAAATGCATATTAAACACCCAAGACCCGAGAACAAACATTCGTATTTTTCATACAAATATCTGCCCCGACACGGAAATCGAACCCGGGACCTCAAGCTTCGTAGTCAGGTTCTCTAACCACTAGGCCATCAGGTCGTCGTTTGTTACTCCTTCACGCTGGAACGGCTGGACGGATTAGGATGAAATTTGGTATGTAGATAGCTGGACATCTGGAACAAAGCATATGCTACTTTTTATTTCTATTCCCACGGGATAGGGATAAAATTTCGAAACAACAACCGCTGGGCTAAGAGATGAAATTTGAGATGATTGTTTTAAATGTAGCGCCGTCAACGAAAACCACGATTTAATTTTCGGTAATTCCCACGGGGATATTTAAAAATTTAAAAATTTCGAATCAGCTGCTGGATCTAATGATTTACATGTGCGAAGCTGCGGGTAAACATTACTACAAATAAAATACTTACTTAAAAACTACGGTATAAAGCTCAGTTCAAAGCGCTAGGACCCCACGGACCATAGGTCTCGACACCGAACAGGATAAAGAAGTATTCGGTACTTTTTGAGCCGCTTTAGATGCTGCACCAGCTGTAGTTTTTTTTATTTTTATATTCGACTGGATGGAAAACGAGCAACTGGGTCTCCTGATGGTAAGAGCTTAGATCACCACCGCCAATAAACATTTGCAACACCAGGGTTATTGCAGATGCGTTGCCAACCTAGAGGCCTAAGATGGGATACCTCGAGTGCCAGTAATTTCACCGGCTGTCTTACTCTCCACGTCGAAACACAACAGTGCAAGCACTGCTGCTTCACGGCAGGATTAGCGAGCAAGATGGTGGTAGCAATCCGGGCGGACCTTGCACAAGGTCCTATCACCTGCAAAGTAGCTGTAGTATAGCTATACGTAGTCTTTTATGTACAAAACCGTCTGTCCAAAAAGCTTTTAACTCGGCCCCATATCACAATATTGTTCTGCTATCCGGCACACCTTCATAGGTGTTGATTGCTTGATCTTGACGGTATATTACAACCCTTTGTTTTGGAACGCCCTTACACGGAATTAATAATTAAACAAATAGAAATGTCACATATGCTAAAAGCGCATATAAGACGCGCGTAAAGGCGTAAAGGTCACAGCTCATTACAGCCACCCGGCACCCGACCAGCACCTCCTCGCCTCGAGCGGTTAGTATTCTTCATATGGATTTGTATGGGTATACGCTCACTACATCAACTCCGCAGCGTCCCTCACTCCTCCTCACTCGCGAGGTTGCCACGCGCGGACGGTGAGTGGACCACTCGGTGATAGCCTGCTGCTCGCCGCCATAGTAACATCCACCCGTGGACCACCTGTCGACAACGAGTGGACTCCGAAATTTGAGTCGTGCGTGCCGGGTGGGTCTAATGAGCTGTGACCTTAAAGCTCTAAGAATATTATTTTTCTTTTATTTTTATTTATTTATTTAGGAGAACAACAGCGTTACAATTCACCTTAATTCTAAGTTGGAACTGATACCTAAGACCAATAACAGTTACTTCCTATATTGTACAATTGTTAGCTTGGGCTGAAAGTGCAAATTAACTTGTTAATAAACTTAATGATATAGGTAAAACTTACCCCCGGTTCACCATCCATTAATTAAATTTATCTGACGGATAAATGTGATTCCGTCTCTGTTTGTTTTGTTCGAATAGACGGAGACGGCATCACATTTATCGTGAAACAGCCCTTTAATCTTATAATGTTCGAATTTTGTACTTCGTAATATAGGGCCTGGAACGAAATACAAACGACGGCACTTCTATATTACCTCTAATTCTGTGACACAAACCTTGTGCCCCACTTTAATAACAAAACCCAGTAATCCATTTATTACATCGTCCCTCAATCTGTTAATGCAATCAGAATTTGACAGTATCCATTCACCAATCAAGAAAGAGCTCCCAGTTTTGTAAATGACAGACAACCTTGTATGACTTTTATTGAATCCCGAAGATCAATTTATACTTGACAACCTTATCAGTAAGGTTTAATTTATATCTGTTATAAAATACGAATATAAACTTGGTATCGACAGTCTGTGTTCGCATATTCCCTACTTCTGCTTTACGATTGGTCACAGATTAAGAAAATTTGGTTGAGTGCTGTGATGTTCTCGGTTTAGGAAGGTCGGTTGAGTATGCGGTTTAGTTAGGCTGTGGTCTTTTGTGAGATTTCAGTGTTAGTTGTCATAAATTTGGAATTCAAGATAGAATAATTCGGCAATAAGTTTGTGATAACTTTACAAGGCTAGGTTTTTGTACACACGGAGATTGAAATGTATGAATATTATACGTATGCAGTTGACTGTACAATCAGTGGCGAGGTGTTAATAGAATTTATATTCTTATCAGCTTCCCAATTTTAGAAAGTTGTTAGTTATCTTCGATTTTGCTTCTGTAACCCAAACCTCACATTAAATTCCGTCATATAAAATAACATTAAAATAATAACAAATAATTATAATAAAAGGCATGATTAATATGAGAATTTTAGAAATGTATTTGGTTGATGTTCTTGCGCATATTAAAATGGGAAGTGTCAAATTTTAAACAATTTATTTTCTTTTGTCAACAATCACAATATAATTACACACATTTAGCGCGTCAAAGCTCAAGAGTGGGGGGTCACTCTTTAGAAAGAGTGTAACGTAATTGTAACGTTACAAAAAACTTTAAGCCTATGTACATAATTTTTGGTAATAAAATGGGTCTGATTTATTTTTAATCAGACAAACTAATTATATATTATTGTTAGGAATCTGAGCTATTCTGCCCCGCTTCGCCTATGGAATGCTCCGACTTTACCAACATTCTGATCGATTTACTGTATACTGCCTTCGATACAAGATAAGTGGGCCCCGTAATCGGCTTTGCTTGATCGATGTTACGACTGTTACACCATAATGCCCACGACCCAATTTTTCTAAGAAAAACTGGCTCCGGTTGGCGTCTTCGGTCCCAAGGGTTAACGGAGCGGACGATTTCCATAAGACATTCTTCGCTTTTACCGACTTGAGGTTTTAGGGTATTTGGAAATTGGAAGTAAATAAAAATTGAAGAATGAATAATAAAACGAAAATGGCTGACGTTTTGTCGTACGATTGAGGCATTTTTAAAATAATTCACATAGTGTTTATTCATAAAGTGCAGTTTCCTTTTTTACAAATATCACACAGGTCGCTACTAAGGGCAGGCTGCCTAAGGCTGACTACGTTTCCTCGTCGTATGGCAATGCCAATACGTTGACCGAGGAAAGAGCCAACCCACCTGTGTGGAGCGGACAAGATTCATTAAAAAAAAAGGTTAAGTGCCTCTGGATGCTTATATGAATTAAGATTGTTTTTTTGGAATCTTTTTGTATTTTTTATTTCAATTCCAAATTTTTACTTTTACGGTCATCCCGTAAAACCTAAATTGAAAATACAAACTGAAATAAAGTGCACAGAAAAAATATGCTATACCGCTACACCACTGATGGTCAGTGGTGTAGCGGTATAGCACGTGGTACGGATTACCGAGGACCTGGGTTCGATTCCCAGTGATGGTCTTATTTTTCTGTTTTTTCTGTGCATCTTTATTTCACTTTGTATTTTCAGCTTATATGAATGCTTATATAAGCATACGCATACGTTTAAGGCACAGCACAGAGTGGATGTTACGATAACGCTTATAGGTAAATGCGTTTGAGGGACCTGGCGGAAGTTCGGAAGGAATCCAGCAGTAAATGCACTATCCAACAGCTGCTGAATCCAACTCGGATGGGCAGCGTTTCGTGATGTCTTCTCGTCCAATATTCCGCAGTGCCTGATGACTAGAGTCTTCAACCAGTGTGTGTTGCCAGCGATGACCTATTGCTGTTTTGCAGGTGGTAGGACCCTGTGCAAGGTCCGCCCGGATTGCTACCACCATCTTGCTCGCTAATCCTGCCGTGAAGCAGCAGTGCTTGCACTGTTGTGTTTCGGCGTGGAGAGTAAGACAGCCGGTGAAATTACTGGCACTTGAGGTATCCCATCTTAGGCCTCTAGGTTGGCAACGCATCTGCAATACCCCTGGTGTTGCAGATGTCTAAGGGCGGTCGTGATCTCTTACCATCAGGAGACCCACTTGCTCGTTTGCCATTAGTCGAATAAAAAAAAACGTAGTTGGAGAAACTCAGTCACGTAACGAGCTATGGAGAGAGCTATGCTCGGAGTTTCTTTGCGCAATAGAATCTGGAATACAGAAATTCGCCGAAGAACTAAAGTCATCGACAATAATGAAGAATATGAAAGTTGAAGTGGCTAGCGGGCCACAGTGCTGGAAGAACAGATAACCGTTGTAGGAGAAAACTTCTCGAGTGGCGCCTATAAACCGGAAGACAAAGCGATGGCAGGTCTCCTACTAGGTCTATTGACTTCACGAGAGTTGCAGTCAACCGATCAAAAAATAAAAAATCAAAATCATTTATTTTCTAACAAATGTGTTTACAGTTGTTGACGAATCCTCCTTTTAAGTTTAACACTTGCATTAGGAGGTATTCGCTCTTTCGTACAAGGTCGTTATTATGCTAAAAATAAAGTCTAGAGTTAAATTAATTACAACTAGATAATAAACTTAAAAAATTACAATAGTACCTACATGTTTGTGTTTACGTGTGGGTAGGTGGGTAGGTATTTTAAGGTAGTAATATCGAAAATACAAACTGAAATATAAATGCACAGAAAAACCAGAAAAATAAGACCAGCGCTGGGAATCGAACCCAGGTCCTCGGCATTCCGTGCCGCGTGCTATACTGCTACACCACCGCTGGACAACGGTCCAGACACGAATTTCTCCTATGCACCACATATCTCAGCCCGTTTGTTTTTTATATAGTCACTTAAGCAGCGACACTAGCGACATCTATGATGTAGCCCTCATCGAGAAACTTTCAGCACTCCATTGGAACTAACCGCTCACCCGGACAAGAGATATCGTTATAAGCAATCAAATTAAGATTTGTTTTTGGAATCTTTTGTATTTTTTATTTCAATTACAATTTTTTGTTACCTTTACGGTCATCCCGTAAAACCCATACCCATACTATGGGTTTTACGGGATGACCGTAAAAGTAACAAAAACTTGGAACTGAAATAAAAAATACAAAAAGATTCCAAAAACCAATCTTAAGGTAGTAATAGTAATATGTATATAGTTTTAAGTTTATAGCAAGCGTGTGTTTGAGCGTGTGTGTGATATATGTGTGGATAAATGAGACAGTAAATTCTCTTTCGAGGTACACATGATGCTAATGTACTTGTAAGATTGATTCGGTTTCCTCGTAGCTTTTACCTTTTAACCAAATAGGTAGATATTTGTCTTTTACAACAGATGGATGCAAGTGGCGAGGTGTCGTTAGGTGTCGTTTATTTAGTGTTTTTTTTTTAAATATAATGTGACAATGTAATTTATTTATTAATCAAGTGTATTTTGTTTCTATGATGTGTATTTTTATTCTCTTTTCTTTTTGTATTTTCTATGAGTCATGTTACTTGAAATAAATGAATATTATTATTATTATTATGACGTTCTAAGGGAGGAGGCCTTTGTTCAACAGTGGACGTCTTCCAGTTGCAAGGAATCGGGATGCACCAAAAAAAAAAAAACCTTTTTGGGAAGTTTTTGGGAAGAATAGGGTGTTTTAAGATGGGCCAATCAACTATTTTACCGACACTTTGGGCGTCTCCTGCGTTACCAAAATTGTCTCTGGCGTTACCAAAAAATCGTACTTCCATCAAGATTATTTCACGGTTTAATAGGTTGAACTTACGTAGGATGGCATGTATTCATGTAAACCATCTATTAAATTACAGAAAAAACATGTTTACTTACAAAAATCTGCAATTGCTTGAAAAATGTCGCGGACTGATTAGTGTGGGTAAAAAAGTTGATTGACCCAGATACCATTTTCATCGATTTTGAATTTACATGAGTATTTTTTTTTAATAAATACGCTGTATGACGTCACAGTGAGACAGCTACGTTCCATTGCCTAGAAAAATTCAGGTCGTACATAACATATATCTGTGGCATTACAATGTGACAATAATACAAGCACGGCTTAGGGTCCTAAATGAACCATGACAAACAGTTTTATTTATTTCTCTTCTTTTAGCTTCGATTATTCCTATGTTTGTTTAATGGTGTGATAGTAAATAGATATTTTTTATTAAAATCTGATAAGTATTTAAATTCTTTTATATTTACTTGTAACGTAGTAATTTAATAATTTGTTTTTTAAAAATACATAGGAAATACTCGTATACATTTCGGACTTTACGATAAATGACAACTGTTTAAAGCCGGGTGCGCATCATGTGATTAAAGTTCTGTCTTTGTCACTCTTTGCTATTATAAGCAGGACAGCAACATTTCAAACTGTCAATTTGCTTTAGACTGTAGACCGGCTTTAGAACTGCCTGCTGACTGCCTTTGTGCAGGGGTCAAATGAAGGTCATTACTTAAATTTTGTTTATTTAATTCAGTTTATAATATTTTTGGAATCTGATTTTTGAATACGCTTCACAAAGCCTACGTATATATACGTTGTCAAAAATTGGGACATCCCAATTGCGCTAACTTGCTGTAAGAAAAAGTAGAAGGAAGACGAGGCAGAGGAAGACCATGAGTGACCTATTTAGACCACGAGAAAGAGAAAGTGGTTGTCGTGTCGTTTCAGGAAGTCAAACAACTGGCTGAAGACCGTGCGGAGTGGCAATTACTCGAACAACAAGTATCACGGTTTTAAGTCGAGTAATTTATCCAAAATTCCGGCCGCGTGTATCATCGTACGACATTCCGGACGATAATGGTGACAGTCCCGATTCCGGCTTTTAGCCGGGTGGGCCGCATCCGGCCCGGTAGTCGCCGCCTTACCCACTTCCGGACGCTTTGAGCAGGCAGGGCTGTGCCAAGGTTTTGGTAAAAACCCGACTGGCTTATAGAAACGGAAAAGAAGAAAACAAGTCTAGTGGTCTAAGTAGAAAAATTTAAGTTCAACAGACGGTACCATTGAACCGACAGTACAACTGCAATTTTCGTACTTAACAAAGTTCTAAACTACTAGACTTGTTTTCTTCTTTTTGTTATTTTTTGTAAGGCAGTCAGGTGTTCTGATAAAACTCACTTTTATGTGTAAAAAAACCATATCAAAATCGGTCCATCCGTTTAAGAGCTACGATGCCACAAACAGATAAACATTGGCGTCAAACTTACAACACCTATTTTTGCGTCGGGGGTTAAGAATGAATAAAATATAACGACAGTGAGTGACAACCCTACCTTAAATCCAACATGTCTTTGACGTTGTTAAGATTTCCTGAGACGCCCCGCTTTTCCCTTTACAGGTTATTTTCGGATCAGCGCTCTAGGGTTGTCACTACGTAGCACTTACCACTGGAGATGACGCGTTCTCCATTGCCGAAAATTAACAAGTCATACGTAATAAGTGTCATATCCATATTGGTCGTAGGTAAAGTTTAGCCTTGTATGCGTTTCGAATTTGTGTGACAGTTAGTTATATGAGTTTAAAATGTTTTAAACTTTTGTTATTTTTCACTTATACCACACATCTGGGGCGCAGCAGGTATTGCATGTCATCGAAACATCCGGTCCTTTGGCATTCCAAAGGAAGAGGGTGACATCTGGTGCTGCAACTTCAGGACCTCCGAAAGGAAGCTCCCTCCACATCCTCGGACGTGGTATAAATTTTGAGTAATGGTAGAAAACTAAACAAGTACATCCACGCCTATCAGTTTTTTTCTACCCGTAGCTGATTTACATATAAGTACTTACTCATCTTATATACTCGTTACTTCTCATATAAATGAATTATATTTTTTTGTTATGAAACAATCTTTTGAACTTAATGCAACTCCCGTAATATTTTCTCTATTGTAGTCACTCCTCTGTTTTATCTGTCAACAGTGGCACGTTTTAGTTTCATCAAACAAACAAAATAAATGAAAACTCAAAAGAAAGACTTTATTTATTTGTCAACAGTCAACAGCACACATAACAAATCCATACTAATATTATAAATGCGAAAGTGTGTGTTTGTATGTTTGTCCGTCTTTCATGTCGAAACGGAGCGACGAATCGACATGATTTTTGGCATAGAGATAGTTTATGGGCCAGAGTGTGACATAGGTAATTTTTT
Organism: Choristoneura fumiferana; assembly: GCF_025370935.1. Classification (NCBI taxonomy): domain Eukaryota; kingdom Metazoa; phylum Arthropoda; class Insecta; order Lepidoptera; family Tortricidae; genus Choristoneura; species Choristoneura fumiferana. The sequence goes on from NC_133500.1 coordinate 8,669,722, forward strand.
TCTCGAATAAATGCACAGTTCCCGAGGGACCAGCGCGCGATTATCGAATTCCACGCGGATGAAGCCGCGGGCAAAAGCTAGTTTATATATAAACTACGGAACCTTTAAAAGAGAAAGGTTTCACAAAAGGCCGTTCGACAACAGATGCAGCCGCAAGTCTCATGAAGTACATTTATGATGCATGGGAAAATTCGCAAGATGCAATAGGAATATTTTGCGACCTCTCCAAGGCCTTCGATTGCGTGGAGCATGAGACGCTTATCCGCAAACTTCAACACTATGGACTTTCAGCTAAAGCACTTAACCTGGTTAAGTCTTATCTCAGCCAAAGAATTCAAAAAGTGGACATAAATAGAACGCAGTCAGCTGGCTCAGCGGTGAAGCTTGGAGTTCCACAAGGCTCTATTTTGGGTCCATTTCTCTTTCTAGTATATATAAATGACCTGCCCCACTTGCTAGAACAGAAATGTAACATAGTATTGTTTGCAGATGATACTTCTTTGATATTCAAAGTAAACAGGCAACAAGAAGATCCAACCCACATCAATGAGACTTTAGCAGAGGCGCTAAACTGGTTCACCGCTAACAATTTATTACTAAATGCAGCTAAAACTAAGTGTATAAAATTTTCGTTGCCTAATGTGAGACAGTTTGAAACAACTATTTCCTTAAACGGAGAGAATCTGAAACTTGTGCATGAGACTGTTTTTCTTGGTCTTACGTTGGATCGTAATTTACAATGGAGCCCGCATATTTCTGGTCTTGCTGGTAGATTGAGCTCTGCCGCCTATGCTGTACGAAGAATCAGACAATTTACCAACGTTGAAACTGCCCGGCTAGTTTATTTCAGTTATTTTCACAGCATAATGTCCTATGGTATGCTGATTTGGGGCAAGGCAGCCGACATAGAAACTATCTTCATTCTACAGAAGAGGGCAGTCCGGTCTATCTACAACCTTGGCTCCCGAGATTCACTAAGAGAACGCTTCAAGGAGATAAACATCCTCACAGTAGCTTCACAGTATATACATGATGTGATATTGTATACACACAAGAATATCGAGTCCTTTAAAAAAGTGTCAGACGTACATGATATCAATACTCGTAATAAGCACAAGCTTGCCGTTCCAAAATTCCGTTTACGGAAAGTAAGCAAATCTTTTGTGGGAAACTGTGTGAGATTTTACAATAAAGTTCCTGTAGAAGCATGGAAATTGCCACACAACTCTTTTAAAGAATACATAAAGAGTGCACTTCTGAAGAAAGCTTACTATAAAGTTGAGGAGTACTTATGTGATGATGCGACATGGCCTGAACTGAAAGTCGATGAAAATTAGGATGTTGATGTGTGATGTGATGTATTCGTGTTTGTGTATGTGTGTGTGTTTATGTCGGTGTATAAATAAGTGTTGTGAAGTGTGACTTGGCAGTGTCCCGGCGCATTTCGTGTCTAGTTTCTGGTTCTGTTGCCGTTGTCCACGTTGCAGAATTTAATTTAAAAATATTTATTGGTTTGACATTTGGAGACCTTATACATCTCCATTTCTTTATTTTAATAATTATTTTAAGTTTTTGACATTGGAGGCTTTTTACACCTCTGAAGATTGTATAATTTGGTTAATTAAATTAGTTTACTTTGACATTCAGAGACTATATACATCTCTGAATTATTTAGATTAGGAATTTTATTTATTGTTAACTCAGGGACTTTCTACATCCCTTGCTATATAGTAATTTTATTATTAACTCAGGGACTTTATACATCCCTTGCTATATTTAAGGCTGTATATTGTTAAGCTTATGGATTTTAAACGTGTATATTTTTAGTTTAATTTCTAGTCACAGGCCCGCGACGTCGAAGCTCCCAAGACGATCCCATAGAGCTTATGGGAACGGAAGCAATACCATGCACTCGGTACCGCTCTGCTTTCAGAGCATGACATGAGTTCGTGTGAGCTAACTTTGGGGGCGGCAGACGTGAGCTTGCCTTCGGAATCCAAAAGTTTAATGGTTACTTGACCTGAAATGTAAATTTCAGAATTAAATTATTATTATTATAATTTTTTTTTTTTTTTTAATTTATGACGGTGGAAGCATTCTACACTTCCACTGAACGTAGATTATAGTTAGAGTTTAGTTTTGTAACTAAGGGACCCCATACATCCCTGTATTATTATTATTATTATTTTGTATTTTCTTTTATTTCATTGTATACTGTAGTTTTTAAGTATTTTATTTGTAATTATTTTATGTTGAAAAAATGACTTTCTGCCAAGTTTCTTGCGGCGCATTCTTCTTGGCAATGATGGTCTTTCCGAAAGCGCTGGTAGTTTTAAAAAAATGACGTGTAAAAGTGCCCATTGCGGCCTATTTACTGAATAAATGATTTTGATTTTGATTTTTTGATTTTTAGAAGAGCTGACTCACTGACTCATCAACGCCCAGCTCCAAGCCTTGGAACTGGATTTTTTTCACAGGTGTTGTTTTTAAAACGTACAACTACCTAATAAAGGAGGCAAAGAAAAAAATCCGCAACACCGCTCCATATTACGTTCTCCCTCCACTCCGCTATCTAGCTCCGCGCCTCCGCAGCTCCGTTCCGCATTACGTTCTCCCTCCACTCCGCTATCTAGCTCCGCGCCTCCGCATTACGTTCTCCCTCCACTCTGCTATCTAGCTCCGCGCCACCGCAACTCCGTTCCGCATTACGTTCTCCCTCCACTCTGCTATCTAGCTCCGCGCCACCGCAACTCCGTTCCGCATTACGTTCTCCCTCCACTCCGCTATCTAGCTCCGCGCCTCCGCAACTCCGTTCCGCATTACGTTCTCCCTCCACTCTGCTATCTAGCTCCGCGCCACCGCAACTCCGTTCCGCATTACGTTCTCCCTCTACTCCGCTATCTAGCTCCACACCACCGCAACTCCATTCCGCATTACGTTCTCCCTCTACTCCGCTATCTAGCTCCGCGCCACCGCAACTCCGTTCCGCATTACGTTCTCCCTCCACTCCGCTATCTAGCTCCGCGCCACCGCAACTCCGTTCCGCATTACGTTCTCCCTCCACTCCGCTATCTAGCTCCGCGCCACCGCAACTCCGTTCCGCATTACGTTCTCCCTCCACTCCGCTATCTAGCTCCGCGCCACCGCAACTCCGTTCCGCATTACGTTCTCCCTCCACTCCGCTATCTAGCTCCGCGCCACCGCAACTCCGTTCCGCATTACGTTCTCCCTCCACTCCGCTATCTAGCTCCGCGCCACCGCAACTCCGTTCCGCATTACGTTCTCCCTCCACTCCGCTATCTAGCTCCGCGCCTCCGCAACTCCGTTCCGCATTACGTTCTCCCTCCACTCCGCTATCTAGCTCCGCGCCTCCGCAACTCCGTTCCGCATTACGTTCTCCCTCCACTCCGCTATCTAGCTTCGCGCCATTGCAACTCCGTTCCGCATTACGTTCTCCCTCCACAGACGGATCTTACACAGTCTGGTGGTACCCGTCAAACCGCGGTAGGTAAAGTTTGCATATAATTATCACGTACCCAGTGCCCACTTTGGGGAAACAAAATTGGAAAGTGGAGTGCTCTCAGACCCCAATCTTTGACATGTGAAGTCAGTGTCTCCGTCATTACTCTGTATTTCAAGTACAAGAATCGTTACCATTGGTCTCTTATACGGTGGAAGCATATTCGAGTTAAGAAAAACTCTCCGACATTTCGAGTTCAACATCTCACAAATGACTGAACCAATTTAAATTAAACATACTAGAACCACTATACGGAGACTCGATTTTAGAGCCTGTCTTGTCCAGACGGAGCGTTTTGCGTGCGAGGGCACCCGCGCGTAGACACTTGCGCGTAGACACTCGCGCGTAGACACTCGCGCGTAGACACTCGCGCGTAGACACTCGCGCGTAGACACTCGCGCGTAGACACTCGCGCGTTCCCCAGGTACTAGCTAGCGACATACACCCCGTCCAGATGCTCTCGCGTGCTTCCATAACGAGAGCATCTGGACGGGGTGTATGTAGCTCTAGTACCTCGGGAATGCGTCAGTCCCCTCGCGCGCAAGACGCTCCGTCTGGACAGACTCTTAGGTAAACAAAAACCGCATCCAAATCGGTCCGTCCGTTTGAGAGCTAGGTTGCCACAGAAAGACAAGTACTGATGTCAAACTTAATAATACCCCTCTTTTTACGTCCGGGGTAAAGGATGAAGCCAGACGAGCGTAATTGAGTTGTGAGTCGCGTAATTTTGATCGCGTAATTATGATTTCATACAATCTGTACAACTAGCTCATCATCATCATCATCATCATCAGCCCGCAGCAGTCCACTGCTGGACATAGGCCTCTTCCATGGCACGCCACAACACTGTCTTCAGCCCCTTGCATACATCCGCTGCCAGCGACCCTTTTAAGGTCGTCCGTCCACTGACTTTCCCGTGTGGTGTCGGGTTAGAATTACATTTCTCCATTTCTTCCGTGGATGTCGTAAGAGGCGACTGAGGATATAGGTTAAGGTATACCGTAGGCGACAGGCTAGCAACCTGTCACTAATGTACCGTTTTTGTCAAACTTAAAACCTAAAATTGCTAAAAGTGGCTCCGAAGCGGTAACGTTTCGTGTGCTCTGCCTACCCCATTCGGGAATACAGGCGTGATGTTTGTGTGTGTGTGTGTGTGTGTGTGTGTCCACTGACTTTGCTCAGAAAATTAGTTCGCGTAAGTGGCGTTGGGCTGGCCGCGTCTGTCGCAGGACCGATGAACGGTGGAGTAGACGAGTCTTCGAGTGGAGACCGCGGACGGGAAAACGTAGTGTAGGGCGCCCTGAGGCACAACTAGCTCATATCCTTTGAATCGCCATGTAGCACAAACTGGACATTTGTATAGATAAACAGAATGCAGAAATTACGCGACTCACAACTTGAAAAAATTATCAGCCTTTACCCAAAAAAGATTTCGAGTTGGCCCAAGAGTCTCATCAGCAACAGCCAAAAATATGTAACTGTCGTGCAAAATTTATATACCTCCAGTGGCGAAGCATCCAAGAAGCCCATTCCTACTGGCTTGCCCAATATTTACAAAATATGACAACATGAACATGACACACAAAATTTATGAAAGATATAAGCGATCTTTGCTTCGGCTTTACCATGGAAATATCTGACGCCACACTACTGATAGCTACTTCAAAATTTCAAGAGGCTTCTCATCATCAGCCTATGTTCGTCCACTGCTGGACATAGGCCTCTCCCATGGCACGCCACTGAGCACGATCCTCGGGTACTCTCATCCAGCTCTTGCCAGCCGCCCTGCGAAGATCATCGCTCCACCGAGGCTCCAAGAGGCTTCTAAACGGCTATATTTTATTGCAATTTGCGGCCGGCAACTAAGTTCCTTCTCTAACACCTTACGCAAGAGCAAGATGCAAATAATGGCCGGCCACAAATCGCAATGAAAATATACATAGACCGTTTAGAAGCCCCTTTATACGTGTTCAAAGTGTGAACGGAGAAAGTGAGAAAGTCTTGGAAAAGTCCACAAGACAACTTGTCTAGAGAATGAATCTAATATTTCGTTTTTGCGTAGTTACGATCGAATGTTCATAGTAAGGGTAGGAGTTTGACCGATCTCCAAACTTACGTCGAGTGGTTCTTACGACCCTTCTAAGGGCGTATACGACCAATATGTGTTCCGCAACAACGACGGTGAAGTGTTACTTGTTTGCTGAGGGCTGAATGACGGATTTGTCTCGTGCTAGAGATTTGTATAGATTCTTTTGTTGCCTTGTGAAGTTCAAAAAGGTGATTTGGTAGCACTTTGCTTTTATATTTGAAGCGTAATGATTAGTATGTGAGGAGAGGCAAATTTTAAGTTGAAGTGGCAATGGGCGGGCCACAGCGAAAAACAGATAACCGTCGGGAGAGAAAACACCTCGAGTGATTACAAACCGGAAGACGAAGCATTGGCAGGCCTCCCACTAGATGGATTGATGACATCGTGAGAGTTGCGGGTCAACAGGTGCATGCAAGTGGCGAATTGTCGTTTATTGTGGCGTTCTAAGGGGGAGGCCTTGATTCAGCAGTGGACATCTCCGACGGTGATGATGATTAGAGGCCAAAATTCTCTCCAGACAGATGTTATATTTGGAGATGACTGGAAGAGAGTTAGAAATTGTATTTACATCAGAGTTCAGAAACTTTGGTATGAGACTGAACAAACATGAATGACATGACTAGCTATTAATGCATCTTAGCAGTTCATTAAGTCAATGTTAGGAAGCAAAAACGTTAAATCACCAGCAATTTCTCATTTGTGTAAAATTTCATGTTTCTTGACTAAATTTTTATGTCTTTTGGATTTTAACTAGATCCCGTAAGAATATCGGGATTATCCTATATTATATGGCATTCCCGAAGTCCAAAAGAATCTGACTATGAAGCTTGAGGTCCCGGGTTCGATCCTTGGCCGGGGCAGATATTTGTATGAATAATATGAATGTTTTTTCCCGGGTCTTGGATGTTTAATATGTATTTAAGTATGTATTTAATCTATATAAGTATGTTTATCCATTACCTAGTAGGTACCCATAGTACAAACAAGCTTTGATTAGTTTGGGACTAGGTCAGTTAATGTTCCAAGATATTTATTTGTTATTTATTTATCATCATCAGCCAGAAGACGTCCCTACAGGTTAATAATTAGTAAAATTCATTTCAAAAGACATCGTATTTTTGCGATTTAAAATATTGGCTCCGCCGATAACATTCCCTTTGCAACTTCTAAATGACAAACATACACCATAGGGGGCAAGTTTTGAGCCATAACTTATCCAATCTTTTGTAAACAAGACATTTACTTTCGAAAGATTTTCTACGTCGTCAGAATACCTTATCTCAAACTGCGGTAGAGGAAAAATGTTCAACAGGAAATAAAAAGTTAGAGTCGTGTTACGAAATGCCACTTTTTACGAACTGGACAATAAAATGCTATTTACAGATCTAGTTTATAATGGTTTAAGTTAATGGTAAAGGTCGTATTTGTCATGCTCTCTCAATTAGTTTCAGTACTCATCGTACATCCGTACAATTTTTAACTTTGACATTTGCCACTAAATTTTAATAATGAAGTTCGATATTAATGGATATGAAAATGGCACTCATTTATGCAACAATTAATTAAGTGACACTTCGGGTGCCGACGTATTTTGATCGAGATCCGAGATTTCCCGATGAAAACACATTGAGCATAATTATTTATTTACATTAACATTTTTAAACTAAGGCGTGTGTCACAGGCTCTCACACACAGAAACTTTTATTTACATAAAGATGTAAATAAAAACTAATAAATTTAAATAACGCCTGAAATCAAGAAAGAAGTAAAGAAAGAAAGAAAAACATTTATTCGTGACAAAATATGTACGTGATAAAAATAATAAAAAAATAAAAACGGTAACCGATTCAGATATTATCACGAAGGGTTCACTAATGTTTAGCAACTAACATGATTCATTTCGCAACTTTTCATTTCGCAAGTGTTTAATATTTCTGAAACTGTAAATATTTCAGGATTTTTATAAAACTAACCTAACCTAACCTAAAGGGCTCTACACGATGGCCCTGAAATAAATCCTGAAATATTTACAGTTTTAGAGTTTGCGAAGTGAAAAGTTGCGAAATGAGTCAGGTTGCCAAACGTTAGTTGCGGAATGAACGGATACCAACACGAAATGGCCCCATGTATGCTGTCATCTCATGATTAAGTAAAATGAATCCATTTTCAGTATAATTATTGTTACGTTAATAAAAACGGTGTGTGAAGTCTGTAAACAAATTTAGTGTCAGTTAAAAATCATAGAAATTAGACTAACGTCATCATGTCAGCCGAAAGACGTCCACTGCTGGACATAGGCCTCCCCCAAGGCTCTCCACTCAGACCGGTCTTGTGCTTTTCGCATCCAACGCGATCCGCGATCTTAACCAGGTCGTCGCTCCATCTTGTTGGAGGCCTACCGACAGCTCGTCTCCCGGTCCGCGGACGCCATTCGAGAACCTTTTGACCCCATCGGCCATCAGTCCTGCGAGCAATGTGCCCCGCCCATTGCCACTTCAGTTTTGCAATTCTTCGAGCTATGTCGGTAACCTTAGTTCTATTGCGGATATCATCATTTCTAATTCTATCCCGCAGAGAAACCCCAAGCATAGCCCTCTCCATAGCCCACCATACATACGACATACGGATCTGAGACGTGGGCGCTAACGATGGGCCTCATGAAGAAGCTCAAAGTCATTCAGAGGGCTATAGCCTACCCTAAGCTGAATAAAATTCATTGATGAAATATGAAATCGGCCCTCTTCTTTTAGACATCCAACTGTTTACAGCGCTATCTTACAACCCCTATTGACTTCCGAATAGAAAACCGCCACAAAGTAATCTGACAGATATTAATTCCCTAGTGCTTTGTCTTACAAAATTTATGACCCGCCCCACTTTATGCGGTGTTTTTGAAACTAAGCACTGGTTTTTGCTTTCGCTGAAGGAAATGCAGTTCGCGGCTCGATATGACTTACAAAACAGGCATAGAATAAAGTAAATATAAAAACAGTAGAGTCATTTTTAAATATAACCTGACCAATTTAGAAAAATTCAAAACCCAGACGTTCCGTAGCCAAAATGGCATAAACGGAACCCTTATAGTTTTGCCATGTGTTTTTTAATATGTTGTGTATCGATATATACGTAATGTATTGTGTATCGGTGTATTGTGTTGTGTTGAGTTTAATGTGGAATATATCTTCTGTTTATTAATAATGTTTACGTTGCTCTAAGTGTGTTAATAAAGGCTTATTTTATTCTATTCTATTCTATTGAATGTCGCAAGTCGATAAGTGAGAAAATTCCGGGCTCTGCTTATAATACGCCTCGTTTCGCGTCAGGAGATAATTAACGAAATCTACGATTTGTGAACGCTTTGCTGCGGGTGTTTATGGGGGGCGGTGATTGCTTCCCATCAGGTGATCTGCATGGCCGTTTACCCCGTCTTACGTTAAAAACGAAAATTGACAAAAATATAAGGCTTTTTAGTATAACTTAAAAACGGAAGCACCTTATCCTTCTGTTCACTTCAACCACGCCGCCGCATGTCACCTTAACAGCAACACGGCAAAAGAAAAAACTTCTCCAGGCGGCGAGATAACGTCAATTAAGCAAGATGTATGGCCACTAGTGGGCTTATGTAACGTTTCGACCATTACAGGACTGTTGGGGATACCTTCAGCTTGTTTTTGCTTTCATAACACTGTTTGACTGTTTGAGACTAGTTTTTATAAAGTTTTGTTTCACTTTTGAATGTGGAAATCTAATTTTGTAAGTTAGATTTCAGCTAGTTGCAGTTGTCGGTTTGACTTTATATTTGTTTTTTTAGATCCTTTAGTAGATACATATTTACTGTTGCTTTGCTATTGAATTGATCTTTGTAACCTATTAAGTCACATTTTTACCATACATAGTTTTAAAGACCGGACCGAAAGGTCTCGGTTTTGTGATTTTGGAAATTATTTCAATAAATCTAAAGTTTTATTAAATGTAAAGTTTTTCAAATAAATAAATAAATTGTGTAAATTTAATTGTTTTTTTTTAAACTAGACAGTACATTCGGCAGTTATTCATACAATTGATTTGTACTTTGTGATACTTGGACTTACGAGGATACAATATTCATATGATTAATAGAACTTAACATAAACTGAAGCAATTTATATGTATAGAAATTAAAAGTAAAAAAAATCTTAACTAATAAAAGCGAAAGTTCCTGGGTTCGGTACTCTTTGGGTAAAATTTGGTATGTTGATAAGTTGACGTCTGGAACAACACATTTTTTTTTCTCGATAAATCTTCATTCAATTCCATGGTTGAAGTTGAACTTTTATGAATAAGGAGAAAACGTAGACCAACATAGAAACTTAATTTTTATGGTTCCGTACCCAAAGGGTAAAAACGGGACCCTATATTACTAAGACTTCATTGTCCGTCCGTCTGTCTGTCACCAGGCCGTGTTTCATGAACCGTGATAGCTAGACAGTTGAAATTTTCACAGATGACGTAGGTATCTCTATGTATATACTTGTTTTCTCTGTACTGTTTACTGTATTGGTGTGCAATAAAGAGTTATTGTATTGTATTGTGTATTGTATTTCTGTTGCCGCTATAACAGCAAATACTAAAAAGAGTATAAAATAAATATTTAAGGGGTGCTCCCATACAACAAACGTGATTTTTTTGCCGTTCTTTGCTCGATATTAATAACGGCAACAGGTACACGCTTGAAATATTCACAGAATATTTAGTTGTAGGTATATTCACTTTAAAAATAAAAATAAATAATTAAAATTAAATAAATACTTAAGGGGGGCTGTCATAAAAAAAACATGTTTTTTTGCCGTTTTTTAGAACCCTTTGTGCGCAAGTTTGACTCACACTTCGCCGGTGTTTTACTTTATTCGAATTCGTCCATCCAAAATACAATGAATTTTAGTTAAAATTCCGCGTCTACCAATGTCGATCACCTGACAAAAACACTCCACCTTTTAAAGCGGACATCTCAACCAAGCCATCTTACAAAATGGTGAAAATTCGTCGAACAAGATAAATCGTCGCTACTTTTAAAAACCTCGTATCTCAAATCAATACCTCAATAAAATCGACCCTTCAAATAAGGCGCATAAAGTTCACTTAGAAAAAATATAAATTTTAAGTTACGAGCTTTTTTAAAAGTAGTGACGAAATGTAACTTTACACGGCAGTGAGGTTGACTCTTAATTTTAGTTTTACTTAAAGGTGCTTGTAAAGTTGAGCATTCACTTGTAACGGAACATTGGGCATTCGCCATTTTTAGGGTTCCGTACCCTACCCAAAGGGTAAAAACGGAAACCCTATAAAACTTTGCTGTCCGTCCGTCTGTTAGGCTGTATATCATGAACCGTGATAGTTAGACAGTTGAAATTTTCACAGATTATGTATAACTATGGCCGCTATAACAACAAATAGTAATAACAGAATAAAATAAATATTTAAGGGGCTCCCCTCTCATACAACTAACGTGATTTTTTCCCGTTTTTTTGCTAATGTCTAATGAATGTTGTATAGATGGTACTGTAGGTAGGACACGACTGGCTGCCTACATGACGTGTGTTCGAATGAATATACTTCAATTTAAAATATATGACATAGCAGAGTTTTGGGTAGTCGGTCTAGAACTATCGACATATGTAATGTATTTGCTGAAGTACAAATAAAATAACATAAGAGTTAAAGTGTTTATTCTTTAAATAGGGCTTTTTAGAGAGTTGTGGACCGTCGTCCACAACAGTACGGAGCCCTTCGTGCGCGATTCCTACTCGCTCTTAGCCGGTTTTTTAAGTTGATCTAACTCAGGGTTTCTCAAACTTATGGCTCCACGTACCCCTGTTAAAGTTTCTAGACGACAGCGAACCTCTACCTGCCCCCAAAGAAAGTAATAAAATTGACTGTTGGAGAAACTAAGGTTATTTTTATTTCAATCATCATCATAATATATAATGCACCTATATTATTTATTATTTATTTCAATAAAAGGTAACAAATATAGGTAAGAATCGTCTTGCCAACGAAAATACAAACTGAAACAAACAACAACAAATAAGTAACTTTGGAGTTGAAATATAAAATACAAAAAGACTCCAAAAACCAATCTTAATCATCTTGCCAGTCTTGCAGCCACCATCACGTAAACCTTGTCGCGAACCCCCTACCGTCGAATAGCGAACCCCTAGGGGTTCGCGTACCCCACTTTGAGAAACCCTGATCTAACTGAACAACGATCCAATCATAGAGCCAAACCTTTACACCATCATTCTAGGGAACGCTCAAATGCTCGACAAAAATTTTATCATTCACAATGACCTCGGACGGATGCTCGGCAAAAAACTTGAAGCAAATTTACCATTGTTTCGCTTAAATGCTCGCTAAAACCACAAAACAGTACAGAAGTCAATCTCATCACGTACCATGCACTCGGTAAAATCTATTGTGAAAAATGGTTTGCCTCTCTCTCATACAACGATACCGAAGACATTTTACGCTCATGTAGTTAGTGGGGTCGTAAGTAGTACCTAATCCTAATCCACTAGTTCTCGCACACTAACTGCGGAAAACACATTCCTTGTCGCCAAACACACACACACACACACACTCACACGCACTCGCACGCGCACGCACACGCACACACACACGCGCACACACACACACACATTAACACACACTTTTCGTTTTTATTTTTATTTTTATTTGTAATGTTCCTCTGCTTGCGTTTCATTCCTTTTTGTTTTATATTCATTAATTGTAACATTTTTGTAAGTAAGTTTAAAACCTATAAGCCATAGTGTAACAAAGAAAATTGGTAAATTTGTAAACCGACTCAGTTGAGTGCCAAGATACAGGCTCAGCCTAGTTTGGTACTCACCAGATATATCTGGTATATTGTAATAGTGGTCATTTTTAGATAAATAAAAATTATTCTTATTCTTATTCTTATTCATGTATGTATTTCACTTTGCAATACCAATGCTCGGCTATCGCTCTAGAGTTGGCGACTATGGTTTATGCACAAAAAACTATCATGGTGTTTGATTTATTGTTGACTTGCTGAGAATGAAATGAGAATGAATTGTTGACTTCTTGGGAAGAATGGAAATATAAATGAATAATAACTAAAATATTGTCATCGTTATGTTACAAATTTAAAAAAAGTCGTGGTGGCCTAGTGGCTTGACCTATCGCCTCTCAAACAGAGGGTCGTGGGTTCAAACCCCGGCTCGCACCTCTGAGTTTTTCGAAATTCATGTGCGGATTAACAATTGAAATTTACCACGAGCTTTGCGGTGAAGGAAAACATCATGCAGGTTTCTGCACAAACCTGCGAAGCAATTCAATGGTGCGTGTGAAGTTCCCAATCCGCACTGGGCCCGCGTGGGAACTATGGCCCAAGCCCTCTTGTACTGAGAGGAGGCCTGTGCCCAGCAGTGGGACGTATATAGGCTGGGGTGATATTACAAATTTGTCACAGAAAATATCTTTAAAAAGTTTTAAGTGTTATAAATTCGCATTCGCTTATTGCACAAAAAGTTCACAGACGCTGTCTCAAGCGGATGGCGGATTCGATTTGTAGCATTCGAACATGGCGGATGTAGACAATGTCTAATTTTGCTATTTCTGTTACTTTGGCTAGTTGAAGTATAATTTTGATGGTGCTTTATGCGGCGATTAATCTTAACAGTGATCACAAAGTTCTATATTCTTCTCGTGTCTGACATTTTTAATGCGCAAGTGGTCTCCACTTGGTTTCTGGAATTTTACTATCAAGTTGAAAAAACTACAATCACCGAACAACGTCCCTCTCAAAGAGAGTTTACTTTGACACTGGCGTAATTGTCCTATTAATAGGACAGAAAAGCCATATTTTAAAAAAGAATGAATGAAGCGGATGGCACTCGCGCTCGCACTGGTCCCAACCGCTCCGAGATATCGTGTCCCTGAGCAGTGTCTGTGTGTGCGTTGCTCGAGCGCACTTTGTATGTAGATTGATATCTGCACCTATCTGTTTTGTACTAAAATGGCGACTGCCTCAAATTGCGCAGAGGGGCTACTACGAAATTCGACAATCGAAGTTCGTGTCGCCAAGATACGAAGTTAAAATTTTGCACTTCGTAGTATTGGCTCTGCAGGGCTACTACGAAACTCGAAACTCGAAGTTCGTGTCGTGCGGTCCCTCTGACACTTATACTATTTAATACGAGAGCGAGAGGGACGGTACGATACGAACTTCGAGTTTCGAGTTTCGTAGTAGCCCTGCTGGTGTCTGTGAGATGCCGACCGCACTTACACATGCACGGCGTTAACATGCTTTAGAATGTATTATTTTTTTTAATCGTGTACTTTATTTAACCCACTCGACAAATCCTAGTGGCCTAATCGTAGTACTAAACTTTAAGAAGGCCTGCTACGTAAAAAAATTACAAAATATTATGTTTTCTTCGGGCGAGCAATATCATTGACTATTCATTCCCGGAATGACATTATCAATATAGATAACCTATCCTAGGTCGCACTTAGCATAGATATTTTAACAGAGACGTGAAAAGAGCTGATTAAGTATTTAATAAAATGGCGGGTTAACTAAATCGACGCGCAAGCGTATTTTTTATAAAATCACTGTTTTGTATTTTAGTTTTAAGCACTAAAAAAACTATTTTCATGGTGCATGTTATTTTGCATTGGTAGTTTTTTTTGATATTATTTCCTTGAATACAAAATATTCTTTTTTTAATTCGCCATTATATGGAAATTTATTATCTATAGGTTATGACGAATCTAATGATACCTCATATTTATGTTAAAATCCGTCCATCCGCTTAGGCTGCAGCGAGGACCAGAGAAATGGCCATACATAACCACCTACATATATACCTAGTGCCATCCACGAAGACGCGTGATTTGGACAAAATTAGACATTAATGACATTGTAATAAGAACCACGGCACGCGTCATCGTGAATGACTTTACCTATAAGCTCGAAAAACATAAACCTCCTACGGGCAGTCGGTTAAAAATACGACAAAATGATGATTATGGTGCAATAAAAACGTAATTTTAAAAACTAAAAAGGCTCAAGAACCCGAGAAATTGGCCTCGAGAATTCTCGAGAAAAAAAGGTCTCTCGTTATGAGAGGAGGCCTATGCCCAGCAGTCGAATAGTAGGCTGGGATGATGATGATTATGTAAGTATTCGAAAACATAGCTAAGTCAAAGTATTGTTACCTGCGGATCCCTAAAAGTCGCACCTTGATAAATCAGTAGCACAGTAAACCTTTTGCACATAGAAAAAAATATATTACTTTCCCCCGTGCAATATATCCAGCGCAGACAGTATCGCCCTTTCTATTATAAATAAAACCGTGTGTTTACGATTTTACTCAACGTCTTTTTTTACAGCGAAATGGTAAAGTATAGATTGTATTTATATAACGTGTCAGGACAAAGAATATAACGTATTAACTAAGGTATTTCTAAACTAAAAAAGGCTCGTACCAAATGCCAGTGTATTGAACGGAGAAATTACTGATTTACGGTTAATAATTCGAAACAGCCTGTATGTAGATCATCATCATCATCCCAGCCTATGTACGTCCCAATGCAGGGCACAGGCCTCCTCTCGTAATGAGAGGGCTTGGGCAGTAGTTCCCACGCAGGCCCAGTGCGGATTGGGAACTTCACACACACCGTTGAATTGCTTCGCAGGTTTGTGTGGAGGTTTCTTCACGATGTTTTCCTTCACCGTAAAGCTCGTGATAAATTTCAAATGTAATTCCGCACATAAATTTCGAAAAACTCAGAGGTGCGAGCCGGGGTTTGATCCCAGGATCCTCTGCTTGAGAGGCCATAGGTCAAACCACTCGGCCACCACGGCTCTATATGTAGATACATATACTTTTTTATATTAATCAGCTTACATAACCAGCACTGGAAGAGGACAAATAATTCCTATTCCAAAACCGGGTTTTGTATAGGGATTTTTGTTTCCTTGGACAAACCAACGCCATGAGCCGGTTATGTACGAGGAAAGAAAATTGCTACTACAATACCCGGTTTTGAAGTAGTAATTATTATTGCATTGTACAGAACCAACGTTGGAGATCGGTAATGATATGACCCGAAAAAATTTAGTCTGATTATGTTCGCTGACCTACTTATTACAAAACAAATTAAAAGTATTAATACAAATCACAGCGTGAGATGATACAATTATGAAATAGAAACTTTAGTACGGGCGCTGATAGCAAAATTAACGACTTAATTAGATTATAAAAAATGTTTAAAATTAATCCAAAATATTTCAGTAGGTAGTTAAGTTACTCATACTCCTTTATTGGTAATATATCATTATTATGTGTCATGTTTTTAAATGATTATTTACTTAATTTAAGATAATTAATTCCTTTGCAGTAAGCAAGTACTTACTAGTTAGTTTGACTAAAATAACTGTGCATGTTTTTAGGTATTTTTTATTGTTGTTGACAATTTTTTGTTGATCCTTGTTTAAATTGTACCACGTCAAAGGCGTGCCTATATTTTAATTGTAAATTTCCAATACAAAACCAGTGCTTTCAGTTAAACTAGCGCAACCATCTAATGAAATATTTTTAATTATTTAGGGAACCTTTTTACATAAAAGAGCAAAGTTACCTACTGAAATACTGAGTGACTGACAGACCAGTAGAACTCAAATTAAACCACACTGAACATAGTTATTTTAATTTAACAGGCATATACCTTGAGGATCACAGAGGTGCCCTAGGAAAGGATTTTTCAAAATCATGCATGTAATACGTCCAATACCCGCCGTTCCTCTATAATAATAACATTAAGTGTAGATAAATGATAGATACAATAATTATAAATACAAACACACACAATCAAGACTAAAAGACATAGGTATATCAAGCCAATCTGACAAGTAAATATTTAAGGGATTTATTTGAGCTGTTGTTGGTGTTGTTGATGTTAGCCTTACTGTTACACTATCGACATGACTGAATAATTGTAAACACAATCCTTACCAGCAATGTTTAAACTATTAATATTAAATTAAAACACACAGATTCCTTAACTCAAGTAATGTTTTTATTAGAGATTAGCCGTAGCTGTATTATACGTTGTATTTAAGAAAAGTGCATATACCTAATGTGCTTTTTTTAAGTAAACAGTTTTTGAAATAAGCTTGGGTTTGACCACAATCACGCCTGATGATAAGCGAAGATGTGGACTGAGGTGGAGCACGCTTGACTAATAAATGCTCATTTGCCTATTCATCCTATGTAGATTTGAAGACGACCAGAAATTGCCTTGACTTGATTTTTCTGTTTGAAGCTCCCTGTCTGTAATAAATTATATGCACATATTACGACCGATTAATAACTATTTAACGATTTTAAAGTCGTTAATTACGGCGCCGTTAAAACTATATCAATTGCTCTTTTACGACGCGTCATAATCGTAAATTAGTTTGCCATTTCGAAATGCATATAAAAAGGCCACTTTTCTCCAGTAAAAGTTGCGCGGAGACAAGTTAACAATATATTTTTAGCGAACGAAGGTACAGTGGCGGATATATTCTCGTTACAGTTTTTTTCCAAAAGAAAATATTCCCCACAGAAAGAACAAAAAAAAAGGATTTTCGTGTTTTTTTGCTGAGTGGATTTTGCACTGCATCATCATCAAACCTACGTATGTCGGTATACCAAATATCAAGTCATTCCGACCACTGAATGGGGCCGTTGGACTTCTATCCAAGATGTGACCGAAACTTCTTGCAAGTTAAAAAAACAGTGCTTGTTTTATAGCTCAAATGGAATA